>NC_090056.1:4537435-4837435 GCF_038355195.1 Osmerus mordax | reverse complement strand
GTTGTTGTGTACGGTGTTTCCTTGGGGACATGGCATTTGTGTGTGTGCGCGCGCGAGTGTGCGTGTGTGACAAACCCACCAGACAGTTTGATCCCCTCAGCGAGTCCGTAGGGCAGGTAGGCAAAGATGATCATCATTCCAAACTCCAGAGACGGAGTCTTCCTTAGGTCAAAGTGCTTAAGAGACTGGGGAAATAGTTAAGGTAGGCTAACCGCTAACAACCACACAGGAATATCTCTCTCTCTCTCATTATGGAGGTACAGGAGAGCTCTCATATTAAAGTTTGTTTTCTACTTATCTCTGGCGAGTGCGCCCTGTTATTTTGAGAATGATTTCATACACAGCAGTCTACATAAGCCTAAACTCCTGATAACCACACATCTGTACTGGAACTTTCTAGGAAGGTTCAACACGGCCACAAGGAGGATACGATGGCGGAGATGAGTCCTGTGAGGGTTCCGAGGGCAGCAGAACCGAAGAACATCTTGAGGAAGTATCCTAGCGCCTGCACAAACGTCTCCCAGCCCGTGGCCAAGTTATCTGAACGGGCAAATCCCTCTGCAGTGCTTCAGGGGAGAAAGGAGAGACTTGAGGGTCTTGCAGTGTAAGCACATGTACAGTTGATCGAACTGTCTCACTATGTGCTACCTCCATCTTGCACTAGAGTGCAGTGTCGCTCCATTGGCTGGTTGGTCACCTGTTCTCGTGTGCGTGTGTACAGTATGTGTGTGTGTGTGTGTGTGCATGCACAGGTACTTACAAATTAGAACAAACATGATAAAAAGCAGGCCAGCATCACCTACATTAGAATGGTGCGACACTACAGCACATCTAGGACAGTTCCTCTCGGTGTTAAAACACAGACAAGGAAACATATCACGACGCACACTTGACAGTATGCATTTCCTATTTGATCACCGGTTTGATTCCAATGCTAGTACACGCCTTATAAAACAGCTACTGATTTGACTGATTGAGTGTTTAGTTAAAAGCAGAGTAGACAATGTTGTTGAGAAACACTTTTTGTCTTGTTTGCTGAAATAAACTTCACATGCTGATAGCAACCAAAAAAATCTAAAGGTTCAACAGTAAAATGAAATCAATCCGATATCTGTGGGTATCGCAGGACTGTAATCAACACAATCAATCATTAATGTCGGACCGGCACTAATGATTAGACGGCATTTGGACCAAATGCAATGATTAGACAGGCTACTTGTCTGTCTGTCTACCATCAGGCAGTTATCAGGCAGCACGTTCATGCGTTTTGGTCAAGTGGCTTTTAAAGGAAGGGGGTGGAATATTTAGGTTGAAATTCTAAATTGCTAGGTTTGCAAAAACCTGTGTACCCTGCCTTTAATGTAGACGTCAGGAGCTATGTCAAGGTGGGATGGTTACTTATGCTTTTACTCCGCGCTTAAACCTGGATTACTTGAAGAGGGTTTAGCCCCAGACACAGACAGGTCATCACATGCATTGTCAATGTGAAAATCAACGACCCGTTAAGCACACAGGATCAACTTTTGTGATGTTTCCTTTTAACTTCGGCACATGGAGGGTTCGAGTAGTCAGGCTACGGATTGACTTTAGGAAGGAGCAATGGCGCTTTGGTACCACTTTGTTCTATGTCAAAACATCAGTGAAATGAATCATGAATTGATTCATGAATCCACCATTGATTCGGTTTGAAATATCTCTGCATGCAAATAACAGTTCAAAATCAAAAGTTGACAAAATGTCTATGTGTGACACAGAGGGTGCAAAACCTTTTTCACCTGTACTGAAACTGGGTTTCAGTACGGTGTTTCCCCTTGCAGGGAGTCAGTTAAAAACACAGACTCATCAGAAACAGCCACCACTGTCTGCTTTGATTGAGGAAATTAAACTGCCGCACAGGGATCACCAAGAACCATTAGCAAATTCCGGCCTCCAACCGACCCGGGTAACCTATGTGACGTCTAAATCTAGCAGCCTAATTACTCATACGAGCTGGGGACCGGCTGGGCCCTCCCCGGACGCAAATATTGTCAATATCAAATACCTGGCAGATCACTCCTAAATAATTCATTATTACCTGGCCTGCCTCCTGTGGGTTGGATCAGAGTGTGGTGTGGTTATCTCTGCATGGCAGGGTCGCAACACTGCTCTGCAGGTTGGGCTCTGGCATGTGCCATATTAGCACGTCATGTAATGCGAGAAGACAAAGTGTGGCTTTCCAGGAAAGGGGCTCCGGTTATGGTGCTAACCGGCTGAGCAACACCCAGTAAACTCCTATCTATAATTCATGGGTTCATTTACTCTTCCGGGACGAGGTGACATGTGAGATCACTACACACACATTAGCCTGGGCGTGACATGCATGGAGACAAGAGAGGAAACACAGAATGAAAAAGAGGGGGGGGGGGGGGGAGAGAGAAAGAGAGTCAGGTGAGATTGAGAGATTAGAGGAGAGGAGGACAGATACAACAAATATATGGAACCAATAACAGCCGAGCTGCCACAGAACCAGTCTGTCAAGAACGAGTGTGTCTGTGTGTGGGTGCGTGTGTGTCTGTGAATCTCTCTCATTAGGACAATAAAGTAAACACTTCACATCATGTTACTGAACATCATTTACAGCACACACAAGTTCCCCATCATAAGACCCTTATCTTTTACACTTGACTGATGAACTTTGTTTCTACGGTCTGTTTGTTCCTCTGGTATGTGTTTAAGGAAGGGTTCTGGGAAATATGTGTCACTCGTTTTTTTTTGGTCCTGGTGTGCCATTATCTTAAAGCAGACAGGAGACAATATTTTACATTACTGAACATCATCGGAGCTCAGCTGACCTTAACAAGAATGCGTGTGTGCATGTTGTTCCGCATGTCCCCCTTACACTGCAGTCGCCCTGACTTGAACCGAAACTAATCACATCATTCCGTGGATGACACAAGGGTGGAACACCAGGCGGAGTGTTCCAGAGAGGACGGCGTACTTGGTGAGCACGATGGACACAGCGTCGTTAAGGATGCTCTCTCCAAACACCAGCATGTTGAGCACAGGGTCAACATTGAGAGCGTTGAAGATGGCGATGGTTGCCACGGGGTCCACGGCTGAGATGAGGGAACCAAAAGCAAAACTGCAGATAGAGAGAGAGAGAGAGTGAGAGAGAGAGTAAGAGGGAGGGAGGGAGAGAGAGAGAGTAAGAGAGAGAGAGGGAGAGAGTAAGAGAGAGAGAGAGAGAGAGAGAGAGAGAGAGTAAGAGAGAGAGAGAGAGAGAGGGGGGGGGAAGGGATGAAGAGAAGAGATTGTGGTTGACAGTTAAGAGACTTAACAGACCATATTAAGAGAAATACTTCCTTACGGAAAATGCAACTTGGTGGTTTTCTCTGTGGATGGAGCTATGGTTAGGCATTACGCCAGTCAAGTTAGTGTAACTGTGTAAATGTGCAATCCTTAACCTTAACCTTGGGGTTACAAATACACTCACCAACTGCCTGAGTGAATCTTCTCCACTCTGTACAGTACGGTGGGAAGTTAGTCAGATCCAACTCACCTGTCTGTCATGCTCATCTTGTAGATGACATCAGCCTGTGATAACGACAGGAAGACGGTTGGGAGAATCAACAGTCCTGTTTTCCTGAGCAACAGTAATACCATATTGCTGTGCAATGTTCCGGTTTGCAAAACATCAAACGCCACATTTTGTGCAACACTATGTTGCACATCCAAAGGAGAACTCATTTAAATTTGTTGACCTGCAACACTTCGCAATGATAAAACTACTACGTTTCAATGAACAAATGCTACCAAAAACATAAATTCTTAATGAGGTGCTTGTGTTCTCAGAATTTCTAGTTCGAGTTTCTGCTGTGTCATGTTGCATGACAAGCAGAACCCTCACCTGTCCCAGGAAGTAGATTCCACCTCCCACGATGAAGGCCGAGATGGCTGTGCCAATAACAGCAAACAAGGTGATGGAGCCAATGTTCTGGAAAAAGTTCCCCTGACCCCCACACACGCATAACGATCTTCATTAAACACGGCAACACATCTGCAGTTTAGCATTAAGTCCAAAAATTAATCAACAACCATTTACTAGAGCGTGGTTTCACCATCAAGCCCATTTACAAGATGAATGTGTCCATCTCTGTCAATGAAAGCAAACCGAATTTCTCACATAAAATAATACCGGATGTAGGACGATGCCTAGTTTTAATGATAGGAATGATAATGTATGACAGGGAATGTCATAACCACCACAATCTATGTACAGAGCAATGTTTGAACAATGTTCCATTAGCAACCAAAACACACCCAAACAAACATACACACCTTGTGCAGTGAGTATCCAGACTCAAAGATGATGGGTGGCAGGAGCAGCAGGAAGAACATATTTGGTCGAAACATTTCCTCTTCCTGTCAAATCAGATGCGACAAATAAACACTGGTCAAATAAGGCCAACACAGTGCCTGTCCTATGTTCTACATGGCCTGCAAGGTAGTTACAGACATAAATCAGCGGAAACATAAATGGTCCTGAATGAGAAATCCTTCTTTGACAGTTGTTTTTTTCATTTCTGATAGAATGAGGGACGTGGGTCCTGATGACTGGCAGGCGGACTGTGTGGTAACAAGAGGCAAAGTGTGTTCCTCACATGCCCCTGGTGGTTCCTTCTTCAGTGAGGCCAGAAGAAAAGGAACACGCTTGGCGTCATTAGCATATGGAATCTTTCCCACAACACGAAATGACAGTGTAATTTAGGAACCACTCTGCCTATAGGTTATAGGCAATGGATGCGCCACCAAATTCATATCGTTACTATAACTAACCCTTTTCTATATACTTTTTCAAGGGCGATTCCTCCGTACGTGTGGCTAGAAAGTCTAAGTTGAGATGAGCTTTTATTCTTGTCCCTAATTGGCTGGAACAAGAAACAACAGAAACTGCATCCTTCTGCTGTATTCAAAAAGCTAAAAAAAAATAAAGAAAAACACTTGGTGCTCCTCGAACTTCAAGTAGGTAGAGTTTCAAACTAAAGCTTGACTCACAATGTACAGTACACATGCCTAAAACACTCTTCCAAACCTACGTTAGTGAGATGCAGTGCACACATAATTACCATATCATATTTACATGGAACACTTGGTCTCATCGTGCACACAGTACTCTCCAGTTATCTTCCATTTCTGATCATATTCGAAACATAATGGCATGATTGTTGCCCCTCAGTTCAACTGGCTAAGTTCCAGAACATGGCATAGGCATCATGTGCCACAGCGTTACGCTCTGTTGCACCCTACAGTATGTTACTGTGTGTGTGTGCGTGTGTGTGCATTTATGTATACATGTATGTATGTATGTATGTGTGTCTATTGTATGACTATTGCACTGGAAATGAAATATCCTATGTGCATATATTTACATGATTATATGTGTCATACACCTTGGCCTATTTGGTAAATAGTGACCGTTTCTCCACTCCTATACAACTATTGTGAGAATATGTGTGTCTGTGTGTTTGACTCACATGCCCATGTGGATGACAGGACTATTTCTGGGCCCTGTTTGAGACTGACATCATATCAGTCATCCTCCAGAGATAGAGGAGGGCAGGCCTGTGTCTCATGTTACATTATTTTACCCAGGCCAGTCAACAATCTTGTTTGTTTTCTTGGTGGCCATGATGTTGTGGCCCTCCTCCCCACGGGGTTGGGGAAATGTTTGATTTTCCAGCTAGCTCCGTTAGTGGTGAAGGAGTTGGCTAAGGCGAACGCTATCGATTGGTTATGGCAGATCCAGAGTGGCTCTGGGCAGATCCAATAGTCTTAGACTTCAACAGAGTATCCGCCTTCAAGGAAGTTAACGATTATCAATGGAGCAATCCCAGACTCTCTGTACAAATGAAATGTACGAGAGACTGGTTAGGACCAGGCTAAGGGATAACACCTTATGAACACAGGCAAAAAGCACCAAGAGTTGCTTTTATTCAGCAGGTTCACTTTCTAAAAGATAAGAGTATCTAAGGCTCAGGGTAGGCTGTAGGCTAGCCTGGGATCTTGAATACTGGTGCTTGCAGGCTTTAGATAAACTATTACCAGGAACCCTTTTCCAGTCATCAGCTAAAAATCAGGGGTGTCAAACCCTGGTCCTCGAGGGCCGCTGTCCTGCATGTTTTAGATGTTTCCCTGATCCAGCTCACCTGATTCGAATGAATGGTCGTTATAACAACACATTTAATTGAATCAAGTGTGTTGGAGAAGGGAAACATCTAAAACATGCAGGACAGCAGCCCTCTGGGACCAGGGTTTGACACCCCTGAGCTAAATCATGTGACCTCTAGCCATTGGTGCGAGGCAGCGGAAGAGGTAAAAGGTCATCCAAAAAAAATTTCTCCCTCAGACACAGGAAATCAGACAACCATGCTCGAATTCCCTCTGACATGAATGGTATTTCTGCATGCATGAGCATGTAGCGAGCAGATGTGTAATTATCCAAAAGGTGAGGCTCACTCAAGTCCAGATTCATGCACACTGCACAACACACTGACTGACTTTTTCTGACATCGAAACCGGTCCAAACTAAAGGTATTAAAAGCGGAAGGGCCTGAAAACATCTCATCAAATTTGTTTATGTCAAAGCTTTAGCAATTCACATTATTTTGGTCATGCCACTAAAGCACCTGAAAGTGAATTGACAAGAAAAAGGAGAGACAATGTAAATGAATGAGAGGGGGAGAGAGAAAGAGAGAGAGAGAGAGAGAGAGAGAGCGAGAGAGAGCGAGAGAGAGAGAGAGAGAAGATACACAGGGGGGCTCCTATTAGATGAGGCAGGAGGAAGAGGTCCCTGTACGCTCAGAGTTGAGTCAGAGTGTAGTGACTTTAAGACAAAGGCAACAGTTCCCTGAAACCTCAATTAAATTCACCCTTAATCATCCTTTTCAAGAGAAAGCAGTGGCAATTCTGGGAATTGACTTCCTACAGTGACAAGTAAAACCGGAAGAGTGACCTCAGAGCTTCAAAGGCACGAGATGGAACAAGGACTCTTGTCCTTCGCTTTTCTTGTTTTGACGCCTTGCCTCTTACGCCTGTAACCAAATGATGTAGGCAAAACCTCATACATCTGTTTTCCCTCCGCGCCTTCAAGTGAAAGCATGTTCACGCCCACCCCACTTCACATATGAAGCTGATCAGCCAACTGTGTCAGTGCACATAGGAGAAATGAGATGAAATGGGATAGAGGAATGGAGGGAAGAAGGAAACAAATAGACCAGGGGCAGGGGTGGGTGCTAGGAACGCGGCACAAGAAGAAAGAGCTACAGTGACTATTATTGAAGATAGAGGTGGGAGGGGGAAGGAGAGAGAGGCAAGCCAAGGACAACAGGATGTCATAGCCCTGGGGCTTGTGTGAGGGCTGGGTGGTTAGCAATTAGCACCATTTCCAGGCTATTCCTGACTGCTAGGTCCACTGACTCAGTCTACTAGCTTTAGCAGCTAACCTTCAGGGGAGAGAGGCAGAAGTTAGAAATACACACAACTACAAATGCTGTTTAAATGGAAGGGTTGGGGGAAAAAGGTTAAAGCTTGTGAAAATCCCTCTAATCTACAAATGTAAACACAACAAAGGAACAAAGGAGAACATGCTTTGAGAGAAAACACTCAATTGGACTGAATGGCATTCTCCAGAATTCCGTTGGCAATTTCACAGGAAACCAATGTGACCAATAAGTCAACCACAAACTGTCCCAGTAGAAGAACAGATTACTGTACAAAGTCTGCACAGAAACCAAACGTTGCCAATGGCATAAGGACAGGTGGAGACTTTCAATCATATACACTTATCCATGCAGGAACATCGCCCGGGCACTGAGGCTACTTGTGCCAATCACTCAAACACAATGAATCCCTGTGAATAAGGACTGAGCTGGTACTGCTATGTTCATAGCAACACAAGCACACAAACGCACACACGCTGGAAGATAAGAGCTTTTGGACGATAAAGAACAAGGGGCCAGTGGACACAGGCTAGGGTTAAAAGGGGGCAGAGGGGCTCTGATTACTGGGCCAGATGACTCAGCACCACCCTGGGGTCCCGGGTCTCTGGGACAATGGCCCCTGTGTGCAGGAAACCCTGACACAACCTGTCTCTCTTCCCCCCTGTCCCCTCACTGGCAGCGGAATAGGAATGTTAATTAAAGGCTGTGAGAACTAAAGGATGGCTGAGGGACAGAAAGGCGAGAGAGAGAGAGAGAGAGAGAGAGAGAGAGAGAGAGAGAGAGAGAGAGAGAGAGCGCGAGCGATGAAAAAAACGAAACAGAGAAAAACAAGAGAAACTGAAAAGTGAAAGACCGTTCATTTCTGTTGCTATTACGCATCGGGCCACATTAACAATATGCCTACAGGTGTGTCTACTGCCTGTGTAGGCCTGGGAAGTTCTTCTCAGGTTACAGATTGTGTTACACTAACAGAGGGGCTGGATTCAGTGTGAAATGGGTCCCGAGCGTTTGTTAGGCCAACTCCTGTCCATGTACTATTCTGGAAAGTACCAGAGTGAACACAGTACTGTACCTTCCAGTTGGCGAGCTCCTGAAACTCAATGATCTTGATGAAGCCTCCCATGAGAATGCCTGTACAGGACAGAAGATCCACACAGAAACTGAAATCACCGTCATCACAAAAAAGAAAAGAAAAAAGAAAAATAAAGTTTATCCCTATCCTTGGTTGCCATGCCTCATGTTCATGTATTTGCAACGGACAACACAAAAGGAAATATGCTGGACAACACAGATTGGGTGGTGATTCCAGGGCACATCGCTTTGTGTTGGCTTTGCCAACTGTTGTATTTCTGAGATGGGAAATGATACACTTGAAAGACAAAGAAGCTATTGTCTTAGTAATGTCACCCACTATGGTGAGTCCCCTTGGGTAAAGGGTGAAAGAAGCTGGCTCTCCTATTCCATGACAACAAAAAAAGGTTTTAATTAAAGGGAGAAGAAAAGCGAAAAGGCTTGAAAAGGTCAAAGTGAGAGAGAGGGAGAGAGAGATAGCATGGGGGATGTGGATAAAGGGACGGAGGGAGGTGGATTGGAAGAAAAGCCAACAATTTATTGGGGAACGCGAGCTAGTTAAAGGTCAGGCGAGGGCAAGAGAGAGGTGGAAGACAGAGGGGAGGCAGAGAGCGAAGGAGAGGACGAGAGAGGAAGGGTGAAGGGAGGGAGGGAGGGAGGGAGGGAGGGAGGGAGGGAGGGAGGGAGGGAGGGAGGGAGGGAGGGAGGGAGGGAGGGAGGGAGGGAGGGAGGGAGGGAGGGAGGGAGGGAGGGAGGGAGGGAGGGAGGGAGGGAGGGAGGGAGGGAGGGAGGGGGAGGGAGGGAGTCTGCTTCCTGAATAACAAGTGAGGAGGAGAGTTATCTCTTCTGGGCAGAGGGCCGGTTAAGCCTGCACTCCCAACCCCAGACAAGAGAGCAGTCTTTGATGCATTATGCACAGAAGAGGAAACAGAAAAGGTCATGGGGTCAAGATGGATGTCTGGATGTGTGTGTGTGTGTGTGCACACGCACGTGTGTGTGTGTGTGTAAGTGTAGAAGCTATAGAGGCTGTAGGCTTTGGGCCAGTGAAACTTGAAACTGAAACATTCACCTGAAAACTGTATGACACCAATTCCAAGATAATAAACACTGCATTGCTTATTTTCTCACAACTGCCCCATATACGCAACACTCACTGTGTGAAAGTGGGGTTACCTAACCCTAACCGTTTCTGAGAGTCTAGAAATAAGGGAAGGATAAGGCAATCAGGAAAAACATGTACAATGGATGTGTAAACATTGTCTTTAGTCAACCCCAAGGCTGATTAAAGCAATACTCACCTAAGGACACCACAGCCACACTCTCTGGAAGGAAATGCAGTTTAAATTTGATGAGCAGGTGCACCAATATGATGCAGATACCTGAAAGACAGAACACACCCCCCAAGTGAGTAAGCGAAAACAACACCTCTCACACACACACACACACACACACACACACACACACATACCTCTCTCACACACACACACACACACACACACACTGAATCACTCAAAAACACTATTGTTCTAATCTATTGGTCACACAGTGTATCTGGAGCGTTCTCATGAACGGGTAATTCACATAAAGCAGGAAGTGATGTAGCAATTGTGGGTCACTTCAGTTTGCTGACTCACAAACTAAACATATGGTACATCTGCTACATCTGGTAGCAAAATGCTACCAGATGTACTAAAACATCCTGGTAATGGCATTCAGTAAGACTATACTATGTATAGGGATATACAATACCTTTTTTGGCATACTAAAGAGGATGAATATTAGGATGCAGACCACTGACTGGGCCACTGACTTGCCCCAACTCTAATCTTGCACATCTGATTCAAATAATAGTTGAGAAGTGAACTGAATCGGGCTAGTCCCAACTGGTGTTGGAGCGTACAGAAGTGTAGCTTTCCAGGATCGAGGTTGAAAAGGCATGGAAGAGCCAGACTAGCCTTCAACTTGTAGCTTTCGGTTTATTTGTCATTTGTAAACAGCACTAGGGAAGTGGAATTCCCGGTTATGAGCTTCTTATCTGTTTCTTAGTGGTATAACATAAATCCTATACAGTTCTAAATCCTAATTTCTACATGAATAATTCCAACGCAACTAAAACTGAACCACAATAGGCAGTTTTCTGGTGCTGGTTTCTGAGAGTGCCTTAGGGTCAGAGAAGGTCCCAGGAGACATGTCCTTCTTGTTAGCTAAAGTGCAGCCACATCCTTCTCTTTGCCCCTCCATTTCCTTTCCTTCCCTCCAATACCGGCTAATGGATGGACAGTGGCTCTTAAGTGGTGACATGTGATGGAGAACAGTCCTAAAGCTACCCACCGATGACCAGCAGGCTGAAGAATATGGTCATGCCGCTGGACTGCTCCTCTTCCTGGGCCTTGACCCCCGTCTGCACAGGGAGGATGGGCTTAGGGCTTGGGGGCACCGGGGTCGTCACCTTGACAACCGGAGTGGTGGCACGGTGGGTGTCATTTCCAGAAGTCTCTGTGTCATTCAACCTGCTTCATTAGAATGAGTTACATTTACATTTGTTCATTCAGCAGACACTTTTATGTATGCAAATAACAGGCTAAGTTTATCATGTATTCAAGGACTACGTGTGCACCGTTCTAACTGTAGGTCCTATTATACAGAGCTGTGCCGAGACACTGTCTGTGTTTACAAGACAGTGCAACGCCACCAGTGATAACAGCGTTATCAGATTAGTCTTGAGTGGTTATGATGATAATATATGTGACCGTTTCGGTTAGTTCAGAATCAGAATCAGGTTTGTTCGCCTGTGTACACAAACAAGTAATTTGCTTCGGTGAGAAGGTTATATAATAAAAGTACTTATCAGAGCACTCTGTAACAAATATACTGGAAGACACGAAACATAAATGTTGTTCAGCTGAGTGATAAGGATCCCACAACAGACCATGTCTTATATAGACTCACAGCATCTGGTCATTGTAAACAACAATCAATCTGTATAAACATTGAACACACTCTTCTCCACAATGGATGTCTTAACAGGAAACAGGTCTTACCTTTAACACATTCCCAAAAACTCAAGCCACCCAAACTTTGCGTCTCTAGATTTCCCTCCCTGGTCAGGCTACCCCCTCAAACAAACGTTCCCCTAAATAATTCAGCCCCTCTTAACCTAAGTCCTTTTCTGTTAAATGTAAGCTAGTCCCAGGATGTTCCTTAACAATGAACAAAGGAGATTACAATTCAACCACAATTAAAACACATTAATTTTGCATCCTAAAATTATATTACAATCCTCACATTAACTAGGATTCATTCATGACCACGATGACAGCAGGCAGATGACTGAAGGTCCCAAATTGAGAATAGATGATTTGACAGCTGTCACTTCCAGGACACTTGTAAACATGGAGCACGACGAAACAAGTTTGCACGAGCGTGTCCTTACCTGGTAAACAGTCCATCTCCCAGGTTCTGGTGGGCAGCAGATATATCGTCATCGTCTAATTGTGCATTTTTATTAATACTAGGTGTAAAGACGATCTGATCTTGATTTGCTGCAGCGACGTCTTGCTCATGCACTTCCAGCGACTCTTTCTCATCATTGTCCGCCGCGCACACATTCAAAAACATCACCAGAAGGCAAATCGCAAATGTAAACTTCATGCCTTTCATCATTAAAACTGTGCTTTTACACTGCAGTGCAATTATTCAGTAACAGAAAATACGAAAAAGTCCATGTCGACTGTATCCAATTTTAACGTGGGTCAGTACAACACGTACAGTTTCTCTTCCTGAATGTTGAACTTTTGGGATTTGTAGTTTTCTTGGTGACATCTCGCCTCCTGGTATAACAACAAAACAAATCCCACGACGTTTAAATGACAAATGTACTAGGCAATTAACTATATTATGAATACCAACTCGATTTGATTTATAATTGTATTGACACAGATATGCCATGCCAACAAAACCTTACACATTTTCACTTCAATACCCATGGTGCATAGGAAAAGCAGGATGTTGAAGGGAATTGTAGGTTTTAGACTAGTGGGCGTAGCCTTCATTGAGAGAGAACTAGTTCTACACGATGAAGTACAGAATATATCCTATTATAATTTTTTAAATATATATATATATATATATAGGCTATATATAACGCAAGTTGCACTGCAGTTATGTTCAACATGATTGGCAGTTAAGCCTACTCCACCCTCTAGGATTTAATTGTATTCAAATAGATGATAACTGTTAGTCATCTGGTGTTTGCCCCTCACTTGCAACATGTAACATAAAACCTAGGGGGATCCAAACTCGGTGTGGGTGTGCCTCCTGTTGTCGAGTTATAAGCTAATTGATGTTGTTGTCTATTTTTTTTTTTTTCAATTCTAATTGAATCTGTGGACCTCTCTTACTATCTAAATCGGTATTCAGTATTACCAAGAATGGTGCGCAAGTTTTCAATTTGGTAGCCTGTCTAATAATAAAGACATTGGCCTATTGATGAGGTTTCATCATTTCTAGAAACAGCAAGTCAATCAGTGATGTCATGCGGGGTTTTACACACACCCAGTAGGCACACATGTGAGAGTACTTTTGCAACTCCTCTTTCAGAAGAGCCTAGCCTATTGCGGGGGACGCTCGTTTAGCCTTCAGTAACCATTCCACAGTCTTCCGCAGGAGCGGCTGTATCCCATCATCGTTGGGCTGTGGACTAGGCTAATGATGATCCTTCATTGAATTGGCAGTAACAATATCGTTTTGATACGTTTGCGATTAACATATAGGCCTACCAAGAACGCATTCTAATGTCTTGACTGATTGATTCAGTTATTGATACCCGTGTCTAATTTTCGACTCTGCCTATGCTATACTAGCAGATTCTGACGCTGGACTTCCTAGTAGCCGCTCATCTCTGCCGCAGACCTTCCGTTCCAGTCTGCTGATAGCCCACAAGATTATTCGCACTCTAAAGCCTGGACGCGCTGTTAGGCTTTTAACGAAAATCGGTACACATACCGATACTCATACACATTGTTGAAAAGAAAACGTCTACGTGTTTTTGCCGCCTATATAATGCCGAGACATTTACGATTCCGAAGAAGGTCATTCCTTGGGCTTATTTTCCTTTTTTCACTGTCCACCTCCGCATTGTACTTCATCTATTCAGCGCCCGGTATCGGTGAGTAATTTATCATTGATCATTTCACCGGGCTACGTCAACCCTTCCCAATATATTACTGGAATAGGATTTATTTGTGCTGCTGTTGATCATGTAGGCTTTGACATCTTGGCTGGTCTAACGAGTGTTTGACAAGCTCGCTTAACCATGCGCCTGCTGAGGTTTGACGTTTGACATCATTTATTTCCTGATCCATGATAACGTGAATCGCGCTCATTCTATTACCTCTGATAGATAGTCGTGATACAGGCGATGACGATCATGGTTTGATGATCCTCGGGGGGTTTCATTTGGGTCATCCGCACCTTGGGTATCACCAGCGTGCATGACAACCAGTTTGTTAGATTTTCCTTCAGTTCACACTCGAAACAATGTAAGGCTATTCATTGCACGTTAAGTGAACATTTAAATTTAACCACTAACAAATGGCCAACAAAGAGTTGTGAGTTGCGTTCAATCTAATATCAACTGAATTGTATGTGCCTAGCCTGTAGTCCTGGTGTGGGGAAACACATGCAGGTGAATACGCCACACCTAGCCTGTAGTCCTGGTGTGGGGAAACACATGCAGGTGAATACGCCACACCTAGCCTGTAGTCCTGGTGTGGGGAAACACATGCAGGTGAATACGCCACACCTAGCCTGTAGTCCTGGTGTGGGGAAACACATGCAGGTGAATACGCCACACCTCTTCAAAGTTCCCCCGCTGTTGGTAGTAACCATGCTATCAATAGAACGGGTGGGACTGGCGACCAAAGGAGCATTTATTGTACAAGTCCGAAACAGTTAACTCACTGTCCCATCTAAAGTATACATGTCACTGTGTGATGCAGAAAGGCCCTGGCACAAACTGCTGCTTCACATGAGCTGTGTGTGAGTATACACTGCAGGTCTTGCAGTGTGTTTTCCTGAGTGTGGCTTCAAGAACCTCATTGAAATGATAATAGTCTTTTACCAATGCATATTACATTGTTTGAAGTGGTTGTCAAACATTCTGGTGTTAGTTGCCCAAAGACCAATTTTGATTGCATAAAAAAGATGGCTTGTTTAACGTTAAATAATAGATGTAGCTTGATTAATTTTCCATTCCTTCATTTCTTTGCCATTCTTATTCCTGAGTTGAGTGACTAAGTTTGAGTCGTAACTTAAATGGTTAGATGATGACTGATTGTACCCACCCTTACACATGAATGAGTGTCAAACTATACAGGTTTTTGTTGGCACCATGTCCCATGACAATGTCCTTGATGACAACATGCATCCATGTTCTCCATCATTTCCAGAAGACCAAGAGAGGTGTGTTACGGAAAGTAGATTTTCCCTGAGTGAGTGTGTGTGTGTTTTAGAGCTTTCATTTCCTGTTTGCGGTACTAAAGTCAGGAAGTTGCACTTTTTCCTCATCGGGTTGGACATGATTAGCCGTTTCAAGAATTGACTTTACTATCCTACAGTTTCCAGGGGGTCATGCCCTGATCAGGAAACTTCCTCAACCACAAGCTCAAACAAGGATTTGAAACATGACTGAAACTCAGGGCCTTTGGTTGAGTTGTGACTCTTGTTTAGACATCCTCACAGGCCAACAAAAAAAACGTTTTCCTTTTCACTGTGGCATTTTGAAAGGAAGGGAGTTTGAAGCATGTTTCAGATCCATGTAAGAGGAGAAACTGTAAAAAGACAGTCCATCCCTGTCTGTCAGCCATGTTGAGGCTCAGTAAAACAGCAAAAAGGAAGCTGATACCCCTCTGTCATCCAAATGGCTATTGATCTTCTCACGCTTCCTACCTGCTCCAGCTAGCCAGATCCATAAGCGGATCAATGTTTGTGTGAAGTGCAAGTGAAGGAGCAGGAGCCGGCTGTTTGGTGTTGAAGAACAAAAATGGAGTTTGTGATAGATTTCTCCAAAACCAAGTTGTGTTTCATAGATTTCACCCATGCCAAGAATTGCATCCAACATTCTCTCAAAACGCCAAGCAGATCAATATTTGAACAGTTCGGTATTCCAATAAATAAATCAGCATGGATTTGCGCATTTACAATCATTTTCTTCAAAAAAAGAAAAAGCAGAAAAGAAAAAATGATAAATTATTGATAGTGTCCGCTTACTATTGACGGCCTTCTGTTCTCGCCTACCAATCCCCTAGAGTGTTGATTGTGCTGCTTTGCAGGCCACGCGAAGGAAATGTTCACAAACCAGTAGCTCCACTATAAAGAAAGATGACAATTTCCCTGCTTCTGTGCCTCCTTACTTTATGCTACGATCTAGCCTCAGCGCACCTGGGGGCCTCACATGAGCTCCGCCTCTCCCGGGCCCCTCAGTTGGGACTTGGTGGAGGCTTGATGCAGGCTGGGGATGCGGGGCACAGCTGGGCCTGATTGCAGCAGTTTATTTAATTAAAACATGAGAGGATCCCGCCGGAGTAGAGCCAGAGGTAGAGAATGCACAGAGCCTATTCATAGGCGCACACACACTTACTATACGTACACGCACACACCCTCTCGCATACACACTCACATACACATGCGCACACAGACTCCCACACATATTGTGGACAGCAGGGGAGACTAGAAGCCAGGTGCACCCTAAGTCTCTTGAGAGCTGGACCCCACCCCCTCTGTCTGACCGTGTGTGCATGTGCGTATGAAAGATCTGAGGTAATGGATGTGTGTGTTCAGGCCCATGTGTTTGTGTGCATCAGGTACATGTATGTCTGGGGACGTGTTTGATGTGACATGGCATATGAGTGTGGATATTTGCACTTCTGCATATCTGTGTGTGTTTGTGGTTTCCCTGGTAGAGTCTCTAGGGTAGTCTCTAGGGCAGGGGTACTCAATTAGAAACTCCAAAGGTCCACTCACCAAATTTTCATTCAGTCCAGGGTCCGAACAGTGATGGTTTATTTTTCTTGCCCTTACCTCCAGAGTTCTGGGGGTAATTTTGTTTAAAGTGTCCATGCTTTGTGTCATAGTGAAGTTTCACATGACCACTTTTGACAAGGGCAACTGTTTCAATGCAGATTAAACACATCGGGTTTGTTCTCCCCACCGGCAGCACAAATACATACTTGTTTCAAACTAGATAGAAACCACATCTAGTTGGAACAAAATATAGGCTATAGCGCGAAATCATGCACCAATGAAAACTCGCTTGGATCATGACTAAATTAGAATGTTGATTTTGGCAAATTGTATTGTGTCTGGGTCCGGATCCGGACCGGAGTCCGCCTATTGAGTTCCCCCACTCTAGGGTATTGTGCCAGGGGTGGTAGCAGTAGTGCACCCTGCAGTGTGTGGCTATAGCATCCATGCACTTGAATGATAAGCCTGTTTTCAGCATGTGGCCTTTGACCTCTGAACTAAACAGAGCCAATTCCTTTTTCCTCCATCTATACTATAATGTAAGGAATCTCTGTGTCTGTCTGCCTTTGTGTTTGTGTCTGTGCAAAATGTATAGTTGAATTTTAGGTTGACTTTAGTGGAACGATTAGCTTGAAAACCGTGCACTGTGCAAAGTTTAAACTATTTAATAGAGAACCAATATAATACATGTTGATTGAATTGATAATGTAGGAAACAGCAACAATTTTAGGCTACGTAATTATTGGCATGAATGTAACAGAGCACTGGCAATTTGCTAAAAATCAGGATGACATTTATGATGCTGTTGAACAAGTACTTTTATATGTCGGTAAATGTGTGATCTCAGAAGCGTCAAACAAAACAAAGAGGAACTGGAATGGTTTACCAGCCTGGAACATCTTGTTACTGACAGAAAGCTTTTTAATTCTTGAACTTTCTGATAAAGGTTGACTTCCACCACCAGCTACCAGGAAAAGGTGCCAGAATGTGTGCAGGACCACTGGGGCTTTTAAGCATTCTCATTCAACATAACGTTATATTATGCCACACACACATGTGGAAGTTTGCATTCAAACACAGATTTATTGTGCAAAATGGATGCTTTTTTCTGGTCAGATGATTCCCTTTTCTGTCTGTGAATGAATGAATGGACTCCTGAGAGCGTGAAACCAGCCTGTTAGTCCATGCTGCCCGCAAATACAAAGGATACCATGACTCTGCAGACACACAAACTCATATTGTACAAGCACCCAAGCAAACATACACAAAAGCATATGCAAAATTAGATTAACTTCAAAACCTAGACGTATAGGACATATAAGGTCTTTATACAACCAATATGTTGTGTATACAGTCTACCAGTGTATTGGAATTTAAAAAGATTCAATAAATACTTGAAAATTAACCTAAGGCCCCAAAGAACTCAAAATACACTCCCTTTCTCTATCAGGCTATAAGAGTTTAGAACTTAATTTAAATATGGATAGATTTCAGCTACTTTGTGTGTAGAGCAATGTTATTTTAAATGATTGTGGTAAATATTTGAAAGTATTTGTAGTATTATTGGAATGTACATAAATGCTAAGTGTTTTACCGTAATTCATATTTAACACTCAAATATCCAAATTAGGTCAACATTAAGTTGTGACAGCCAGAACTGGCACTTGGTCTTCTTCCCTTATTGTGAGTAGGCTCACTTTGAGTCTGTCATCACCTTAGTGACACTGTTAGACATGACCTGGGGTATCAGCCCCTCCCCTGATCCCTCACGCCCCTCCTCACTTTCTCTCCTCACGCCCCTCCGCCTGCCATTCTCAGAACTGGAACTGTCAAAACGGATATTTCCACATCACCCAGTTTGAATAAGTTTGTGTGTACTTCTCTGTGTAGATTGTGTGCGTGTGAGTGATAAGCTCAGCCTCTCCTTCCTTCTGTCATTTTGCTATTCTAGCGGGAAAACGGCCTTGTCTTAACAGCATTTGAATGTCGATTTGTTTAAAGTTAGTGTTGGTCTACTTGATTCTGCCCAGCAACACTTAGATTTGCGTTTCGGACAGACAAAGGAAGCTGAACGTCTCCTTCAAAGAGCTGAAACAGGCTTGCGGGCAGCTGGAGGGGGATTGGCAGTGGTATTGCCATTCAGGCTACTGTGAGTGACTTACTGAAGGTGTTAGAGGAGAGAGTCAACACATTATAACATTGCAGGGTATATCAAGTCTAAAGACCAAAGCACACTAACTAAACGGCCAAAAAAACAGCGATGGCCTGTTGTGTACCCCTTGGCGTTAGAGGAGGAAGCGAAGGCTACTGTCTGAATGTCTTCATGGCTGATACGAACAGTATTCTTCTTGTACATTTGTATTTTTTGTAATATTTGTATTTTTGTATTTTTATATTGTAATTTACGGCAACTTATATTTATCCCACTTAGTACTGCTAGTTTATGTACCCTTAGTATAGTTAGTCCACATATTTAAATTTTAGGTATATGTTTATTGTATGCACCTTCCTGCCAAAGCAAATTCCTTGTCTGTGCAAACTTTCATGGCGAATAAATCCCTTTCTGATTCTGATTCTGATTCTGATTCTGATTCTGATATTTGACAGCCGGTAAAGGGAGGGTCAGCTATGTGGGAAATAGTTCAAGCCTTGTTAATAGTTCTTTACAACATTACCCGGCAGTTACCATTTCCTTTAGCAGGAAGGAGGTCTAAAGGTATCAAAATGTAGAATGATAAAATCATAATTATTAATAAATATTACATTTCATTACAATTACAGCAATAATTGAAGATGAACAGGCATAAAGTAACAAAAACTCCTCACAGTATTCACTTTAATCTTACTGTATATTGACATTGACAGGCTGGGTCCGACACCAGCATGACTGATGACTTTGTGGCTGGTCTCCACTCTTACCACACTCATTAAACTGACTGCAAATCTGCTGAAAAGTACCGTGGAGGTCATTTGAACGCTAGGTCCTCATAATAATAGCTTCAGGTTAAGTTATGTTAAACTGGTCAACACATGTAGGTATGTTTTTAAGCTTGAAATATTGTTCAAGACGCCCACCTTCATCAAGTAGCGTAGCGCAGTTCTGTTAGTCTGAGTTTGGGATCGCTTCTTTTTAATCAGTAGCCTACTGCTAGAAGCCTTGTCGGTAATAAGAGTTTGGGACTGTCACATAAACACAAGTGACAGAGCCAGCCCTGCCCTGCTTTGTTACCCTGCTCCTCAGCCCCAATCTCATAAACATGCTGCTCATTTAACTACAGACACACTTTTATAGGCTCTTAACCGTGTCTGGATTGCTGTGTGGTTGCCATAACCCTGAGGACCAAAAAGTGTGTGTGTGAATGCATGAATGCATGTATGTATGCCTGCATATATGTGTCCCTACATGTGTGTGTTCCTACAAACGTGTATTATAATGCTCTTGCACGTGTATGTGCAGTCCAGTACATTGTCTTTAATATGTTAGAGCAGTGCCCTTACTCTCTCCTGGAGGTCTCCAACATGGCCACACTCCATCTCTGGAGATTTAAATCGATCTGTTCTGTATATCTGTTCTCCAAGCCTCCTAAAGCTAATTTCCAGTTACTGAAATTCACACTCACATAACCACACACAAACAGCTACTGCTGGTGGGGGGGAAAACACACTACCTGGTCATCAAAAATAAATGATAACCTCCACATTCTTTATATTTCGCTGTGGCAATTTTCACAACAATAGATGGCTGAAAAACAATGCTGGGGTTCTTTAAGGCTCTAAGAAACTGGAGTTGAAACACCTTCCTCCACCTTATTGCCTCACAGTCGACCTCACTGCCACCCCAGAACCATTTCTTCCTTGTTCACTGGAAAAATGTCTACAAGCTTTACGGGCATTTCAAAAACACCAGCTTTATAAATACACACGTTTTGCATAATTGTACCATAAAATGCTTTTCCAGGGCAGTTCACTTCCTCTCCAGGTTGACTATTAGCTGGTGTCAGCTGGTCCTCTTGTTTAAGTGGCTGTGCACGGTCCAAGGACATGTGACGCTAAATGCTGTATTAACAATGGAATTTGGTTAATCATCAATGGGCTGAGAGTTCATTGCACCTTACAAGTCACTCTCTGCCACAATAAATCCTCTTATGGCCTTTCAGTGACCGCGTGACACCACCAAACACTCTCTCTCTCTCTCTCTCTCTCTCTCTCTCTCTCTCTCTCTCTGTCTCTGTCTCTGTCTCTCTCTCTCAGTCTCTCTCTCTGTCTCTCTCTCTCAGTCTCTCTCTCTCTTTGTTTACCTATGTCTTTATTCTTCAACCTCTCCAGACTCCCCAAAGGTGATGCTGTGATAAATTATTCAGCTGCGGCATTTAGGTTTCACTTAGAAAAGTGTGTCTCTGTGTGTGGTCAGCACTAAAAGCTGGCATTTTCTCCAATCCTTTATTCAAAAAGGTATTGCAATGTTACTACATTACTGTGAGGTAATTAATGTTCAGTTACCAAACAACTGAAACCTTGATATTACTCTTGCAGTAATTACTAAATGACAATACAAAGAAGAGCACAGATTAACCAGGACATAAATCGATTAGGTACAAGCCGACTACAGTCAGATTCTGCACCCATATGTATGGCTTTGTCTGTGTTTTGGAAGTGAGTTGTGGTCCAGTCCAAGGAGCAACATTCCTTATTCTTCCATTGGGAAGCTTGGCTGTGTTTCTTAGACAGACAACCCCCAAGTAGTTGAAATCTGTTGGAGAAGATCTGACGTTTAGGGTTGGGTTGCTCAGTTACATTGAGCTGATGCCTGATACTGATTGAAGTCTGTTTGATTCTAACGCCTCTCCTCTCTCTCTCTCTCTCTCTCTCTCTCTCTCTCTCTCTCTCTCTCTCTCTCTCTCTCTCTCTCTCGTGTACACACTGAACGAGAGTTCCCTCTGAACTTGTGCTAGGGTATTGAGGTGGAAACCAACTCCCTCCTTTACTGTTGGCTAATCTATGTGTATTGTGGAGAGACAATCCCACTTACATACACATGCTATAGCTCCGCCCATAGAGGACTCTCCCTGCGTGTGTTTGCTCTTGTGGCTAGGCTACAGAGATAAGGGCACTGTACACTGTATTGTACATCACTTGGGTGCCAGACCTTTGTGTGTGTGTGGGTATCTATCTTGAAAAGGTGTGTATTTGTTCTGAAAGTGTCCTTGCTCCTCTCCTTGCTCCTCTCCACGACGTGGCTGTGTGCATCTCACTGACGGTGTGACAGGAAGGAACTTTGTCGAGGTGACAAGCAGCATGTTGTCTGTTGCGCGTATCATGAAGACAACAGCACCTCAACGGCAAGTTTTTATTTTCAGACAGCTTTCCTTCACTTCTACCCTCAGTTCCCAGGACTGTGTTTGGTAGGTAGGTAGGTAGGTAGGTAGGTGGGGGGGGGGGTTATCAGAGTTGAGATTAGAGATTCTGCATTGTTCGTTGTCCAGGACTACTTTGAGACAGCTGCCGTGGTTACGCTAGTCTCACACACACGTGGACAGTGACCTTGTTTCACTCATGTCAGTGATGAGTAAGGCCAAGCCTACACTGATAAGTTATCACACCTAAATGATTCACACAAGTGGGAGGACGATTGGACTTGCGACCTGGGCATTAACGGAAAATGATACATAGATTACCGTAGGGCTCGCCAGCGTCCCTACTGGGGTTCTGTTGGTGAACCTATTGCACTTTGCATCTTGAACTTGACCAGCAGTAAGCAGTTATGCTTCCAGGGTTGTCTCATCCAGGTAACAACTTTCCAGTACACTGCCCAGAGTAGCCTGCTCTTGGCCCTGGCTGCACGTGGAAACAGTGATCCAGGTGTCTTATTAGACGTCACGACACCTGTACAAATCCTCTGTGGGGAGCTTAGTTGATCAGTGGGTGGAAGCTGGGTCCTGATCTGGTTTAAAGCTGCACTGCTGTTTTATCTACCACCATGGTAACTTAGCCAATAAATGCTAATTAGGACTGACTGCTCTCGTGGCTAGGTTACTGAGTTAGGCCTGTAAGGAAGCCTGCAGGTACAATCGTACAAATGAAAACAGATATTCTGTGTAAAGCACTTCCTCCTTTTTGAGTGCTACTTGGTTGATTTGATACTGTAATCAGTTTGAAATTAACATTTAGTCATTTAGCAGACGCTCTTATCCAGAGCAACTTACAGTAAGTACAGGGACATTACCCCGAGGCAAGTAGGGTGAAGTGCCTTGCCCAAGGACACAAAGTCATTTTTCACGGCCGGGAATCCAACCAGCAACCTTCTGATTACTAGACCAATTCCCTAACCGCTCAGCCACCTGACTCCCCGAATGAAATGTTCCGAATCATCATTTACTTCCTTAAATAGGGCAAGACGTATGTTTATGCTTATTATTGTAATGAGAATTTTACTATCATGGTCTGGTAACCTTGAACATCAAGCCTGTTAAGAAAGCAATCGCAATCATTAAACACATCCACCGCATCCTAATTACAAGCCTGTTTCCTCTCCTCCCCAGACACCAATTTGTCAGTTGGCTTTATTTTCCTAGCCTACATCTGAATATGTAATCTTTTAGTGTAATCTACATTTGGCACCATCACCTGATGGGAATGCTTTTTAGCGATTAGCTCCAACCTTTTTTTCTGTGATCTAAAGTAAGTTTGAGCCCTGGTTGAGCGTCAGCAGGAAAGCACGTGGTCAACAATGAAAGCCCAGGGACGATTGTGGGGGGTTAGGATGTTGTGTGTGTGTGTGTGTGTGTGTGTGTGCGCGTGTAGTGCGCAGTACCAGTATCAAATTGAGAGTGAGACACTGCAATAAGACAAGAATGTTCTGGATGACTGCCAAACGTAAGAGCATGCAGAAATGGGCTAACAGAGAGAGAGAGAGAGAGAGAGAGAGAGAGAGAGAGAGAGAGAGAGGGGGAGGCCAGGGGTGCTGCAGAAATGAATCACATTCACAGCTCACTAGTGTGGCCAGACAGGCTGAATCACCTATCCAACAGGATGAGACACCTAGGATAAGCTGGGTTTGTGTGTGTGTTTTAGGTAGGGTATGCAGTTATCTAGATTTAGGGCGATTAAGGTGTGCACACAGTGTCATTTATGGATAACGATTCTGTGCTTGGGAAACACACTGGGAGTTAATGACAGGAGGAGGCAGAAAACTTGGGAACGAGTCCGTTGAGTCATTCGGAAGCAGAGAATGTTGGAATGTGGGTATTCGAGTATGTTGGAGACTGTGTCTCTCTCTAGCCTTCCCTCTCTCCTCTCCCTTTCTCTCTCTTTCTATCTACTTCTTTCTCACAGCAACCCCTGTCTGTAGTGATGTCAAAACAAGGGGTCATGGCACTATGATATTGTGTTTATGCAATAGTCCTTCTAGCGCCTGGTCATCCTGTTTCATTGCGTGCTGTGGCTCGACAGATACTATGACTCAGGGGACAGACTCATATCCACAAAAACAAGCACCACACGCGCACACACACAGGCACAGACACCCAAGGGACAGCCTGGCAGAGGGACGGGCCGAGTGGATGATGCGAGTCTGAAAATGGACTCTTAAGTGGCAGCCATGTTGCTCCCCCTGGTCATTTGTCCTTGGGTGTGTGTGTGTAGGTGAGGGGGGGGGGATATCCTTAATGTTTACGCTCTGCAACACACCTGGATTTTGTCATGCTGTATACTGTGTTTTCTTTGAACCCTTGTGTAGTTCAAACATTCTGGATACCCCCCTTGTACAAAGGGGTGAAAAGAACCAGACTTTTTCAGAACCCCTAAAAATAGAGCAGCGAGATGCTGTGCAGAAAGACTACGGTTAATCAGTGGACACCGCTCGTTTCCATTAAAACACCGAAATGTGCTAAGAGAGAACTGTCATCTGCAACACCTCTTATAGCCTCTGTATCAGGAATCAGTGGCACACATTAATCTCAATTTCTCATTGTGTGTGTTGAATGAAGGTTTTTTCTCTTCGGGTTAAAGGTAGTGGTTATTTGTGACCCCTAAGATAACACCTTAAATGAGTAGATAGAAGTCCGCTTTACCTGCAGAGTAAAAGACAAAGCAATCCCTTTTGGCACAATGAAATGTCAATCATAATCTCTGTGCCACGTCTCTAACTGTAAAATGACCCACTATTACATTTACCGACTGCAATCCAAGGCGGTCCATACCATTAATTGATCTTCCTCTCCACTGTGTAGATAATTGACCAATCAATGTCATTGACAGGCCAAAAAAGTGTATTCACTTACGCTTTGATTTAGCTTTTGATTGGACGGAAAGGCTCAAACGCAGCAGTGCAGAGCCTGTGGATTTTGGTCTTGCCACCACACATGCTTGCAGGCGTCTCTTTGGAATGTGTTTATATGTACTGTACTGTACATGTTCTGAGCTGTATATGTGATGCTTCCTCTTTCCTCTCTCGAGAAGGAAATGGCTGCTCCCATTGATAAGAATGTATTGTTTTTAACAGGCCAGACTTGTTTTGCAAACTGACACTCGTTCGAGGACGCAGCATGTCTGTTGAAAGTACCAAAAGTGTGTAAGAGCATCGTTTTTTGGCGACGTCAAATCATTCCATGTTTTCTTACGCATGTTTTCTGATGCATGTTTTCCCAAAGGTGTCATGTTAATGAATCACTTTTACTTATTTTAGTGGGCTTGGAAAGCCCGGTTTCGATGATCTAAGTGTCTCTCTGTCAGTGTTTATTGTATCTAAAACCAGACAAAGTCAGATTGAGGGGAAAACCCGGTTAGCGTTTCCACCGTGACAGTGTTGACCTCACTTTGTCAACCACTGTAGAAGAAGTCGTGCATGACTGAACATCGGCCCCCTGACAGTGTATATGTTACCAAGATGAATTTTTTCAGTTCACTTCTCTGCTATGAAAACTGGCTTGCTTTAGTACATTTCCCTCTGTCTTATCAAGTCAGATGACCTGTGATCATATATACCAGTAGAGCTGTATGGAGCATGAGGGTGAAGGTAGAGCTGTATGGAGCATGCGGATTGGGTGAAGGGGTGGAGCTAGCTGCCAGCACTAGGAGTAAATGGGCACAGTGCCATGTTGCTGTGGCCGGTGACGTCATCCGCAGCGCAGAGATGGAGCATTTTGTGGCTGAGACATCTGTAGTCTGAATGAGCTCTCTCTCTCTCATTCCAATTTCCTGTCTTTGCCTCTTGCAAGTCGGGTGATTTGTGTGTGTGCGCGTGTGTGTGTGATTAGGGACGGCAATGTGAAGTGTAAGGGTTGAAGCCTCATGATCCACTTATGACTGAGTCTCGTGACCGGGAGCTGTGCTCGACCAGTGTCTTCACTGGTCTGCGTGGTTAGGGAGTACGGGGTTTCGGGTGGTGTCATTCCACCTCACAGGCCACCCCGCCCACTCCCCATCCCTCCCTCCCCCCCTCACATCCTACCCTCCTGCCCCCTACCTCACATCCTTCCCCATGTCTCCAGCCCTCATATCCTCCCTTGCCCTCCCTCTCATCCTCTCGTCTGAGCTTTGAGTTGTTAGATCTCATGTGCTGGTTGTTTTTTTTTTCCCAGCTGACTCCAGAATGCAAATCACAAGACCTCTACTACTTATCTCTGTGCTCCAGGCCCAGAACAGGATAGAACACAAGCATCTGACTGAGGAATGGGAGGCTCCTGCATGGAATGCAATGTTGTGCGTAGTAGCGTGTGCCATGCTGGTTGACAGGCGCCCGCTAGCTGAAGCTATTCTTTAGGGAAGGTGAAGGTGGAGAATTGGTAGCCCAATTCACCACCCTCTCCACTTGAGCCAGTTTCTGCAGGAATCCGCCATTGACATACAATTTCATTTGATTTGCTATGTTAACACACACAAATCTTTTGGGAAAGAATTACACTGCATGCAAAGAAATTGGTTATTCAGCATGAATAGTAAAAGTGTAGTGTACTATCAATGACAGCATCAAAAGTCTCATTATTGAAAAGAGTTGATATAACATTGATCTAAAACTGTTCCAGGTCCAAGCAGGTATAGAGAGGGGCAGATAAGTATGTGTGGCTGTAGCACGGGTTAAAAGACACTCTGAGAGGGTTACAAATATGTATGTGTGTGTGTTGTGCCCATGAATGGGATCCACTGTTTAACTTGTACACCAAGAGGAAATTCTTCACACGCACATTGTCTGAAGAATTTCCTTTTATACCCTGGAGACTGTGCATTTGCAGATGTGTGCGTATCTACAATGCATTATCAGCAGGAACACAGTCACGTTCATTTCCCCACACCTTCATCTCATGAATGGGGATTGGAGGTGTGGGATGGGATGGTCGTGTCTGTGTGTGTGTTTGTGTTTGTCTCTGGAGGTGGCCACGGAAAGGGCCCTTGGGAAAGGCCAACACATGCTGCCGCTTACATAACCTTTAGTTACCCCCGGCAACCAGACGCCCTGCTGAAGAGGGAGGGGAGCGTGTGTGTGTGTGTGTGTGTGTGTGTGTGGGGGGGGGGGGGGGGGGGGGGGGGATTGAGGGAGGCAGCCAGAGATTGAGGGAGGCAGAGAAAGGGTGATAAGAGAGAGTGAGGCTTTTTTTGTAGGTCTGACCGTGGCTTCTTTTAGACCAGGATGAAATGGAAGGATGAGGGAAATTAGACAGATTCCCTGTGTGTCCTTAAAAATCAGTTGCAAATGTATTGTGTGTGTGTGTGTAGGCGTGTGCACACTCACACAACAACTCTAATCACTGGGTCAAAACAGAGACACAGAATGACCTCCTTTTACAGAATACTCCGGAAGGGTTGGTGTCACACCACATCTATGGTTACTCTCCTGCGATGGTATTCATGCAAGCGTCAGGCCGTACAGTCATTTGTTGTGAGGCTTGTTTTGTGACTGTGCTTGGGTTTATTTGAGTGTGAGGCCCTTGGTTACCGTGAGGATGGTTGCGTGAGTGTGCATGAGGTGTTGTGTTTTGCATGGCTCGTTGAAGGACAGGACCTGGGGATGTGAATCATTTGTTTAGAGGGTATCTCTTTATCTCTATGTGACTCTCTTTCTCTCTAAACACCTTACTTGGAATGAGAACCACACTGTAGGTTCCATAAACTGTTAAACCTTTCATTTGTTTGTGAGTGCGTGTGTGTGTGTATATCGATCTGTTGGTTTTCTTGGTATCACTGATAGGGTTCAGGGAAGGCTATGATGCACCCGGCCTCTACGGAGAAAACCAATGATCATTTGAAATTGTTTCAAAAACAACACCACCACCACCAACTGCTCTACACCTGTGTTGAAACACATAAAATGTGAATGCAAATCCTCAGTTGCTCTATCTGATCGATCATTTTCAGCTATCTGATGGGATCAGCTACCTAAACGAAACAATTACCCCTGATTATTGAAGGGCTTTCGGGCCAAAGACTTGAGTAAACATCCACTTATGGTTCCACGGAGACTGTAAACAGCTCAAAGACGGAGCAGAGATCCCGTCTAACAAATATAAATAAAAACACCGATGTCTCAAATACAGGCCCATGAGCGGTCGCTTGTTTATTTCCGCTGGCCGCCACGCATGCTAAGCCTGTCTCGTAACACGGTGAACAACTGACCGTAAATATCCTCAAATGGCGCCACACGTCGATGACAGCGTGTGTGCGTGCGTGGCCGTGTATGTGTGAGAGAGCTTTGACTGGGCTGGGGCTGGAAGCCCTGGTGGTGGTGGTGGAAGTACAAAAAAACTATTCTCAGAATGACAGCTTTAAAGCCCCCCGGAGCCGCGTGTGCATGTGTGTGCGTTTCCTGTCAAAAATCGAAATGGAAAAAAAAGCCCTTTCAGTTCTAATCGGAGAGCGTGGAGAATTCAACTGATGAGGCACCTCCCACTGCTGACTTATCAATGGGAAGTTAATTGCCTTTTAGTGGATGTGTGTTTGTGTGTGTGTGTGTGTGTGTCAGGGTTTTTACTGACACATTGCCTCCACACAGGTTGAATCCCTCAGCTAGTTATCAACAATATCAGTGATCTGAACGCAAAGAAGGGCTTGATGGACACAAAATAGAAGCGGGGCCCTCGAAAGGGAGGAATGTAGACAAAGAAGAGGGAGGGAGGCAGGGAGGGAGGGACAGTAGAGGCAGTGCCTGAAAGAGGACAGAGCTGCTTGAGAGAGCTGTTTTGGACAAGGTCGGACAAGTTCACCTGATAAGGGGGGGGGGGTTCTGAAATGGTACTGTGTGCTTGGAATGTGTGTGATATAGGGCTGGGCGATGTATTGAATATTAGCGATAATATCGCAATCATTTTGATAACAATGTCAAATTGGAAAATATAGTGAATATTTGTTCAGGTCTTTTGTGTTGCTTGTGTTTTAAGATCACCATCTGGCTCCTCTGTGTTCACACACAAACAGACACACACACACACACCGTTTGTGCACATGCTCACAAAGAGCATGTGCACAAACTGAAAATTGCACGCGCACAGGCACTCTCTTTTGCTCTCTTTTTGTCATGTCACATAAGGACCACATGAATTGTTCCTTGTGAGGTCCATTTTGTCAAGTTGCAAGTACCATATTATGGCAACTGCTTAAAGTTGCACTACACATTTTGTACTTTGTAACGATAGCTGTTCTATCTAAGTAGTTTTTGTTGTTTTCTAATGGAGGAAAAAAAAATCATGTTTCTTTTATTATTATTTAAATGCAAACATATTGAATTTCGTAACAATTTTGACAATATTGAGATATTTTTATATCTCGCCCAGCCCTAGTGTGATATGTAGCTGTGTGTGCTGTAATAGTCCTCTACATGTTTGGTGTGTGTGTAGTGTACGTTGTGAGTAAAATGTGTGTGTGTGTACTGTGTGTGTGTGTGTGTGTGTGTGTGTGTGTGTGACTGGGGTCTTGCTTCATCACCATGCCTGAGTGGAGTGTCATGTGTCTTGGTCCCGTGGGCTAATTGCCCTGGATCTCTGTGGGCTCCAGGTCTTTGGTGCCTGGTTGAATTTGTCACAATGTGCAGCAATGTGTCCCAGCCTTGCCTTGAACATCACAGGAGAAACCTAGTCTCAGGAAACCATTGTTCCATGATGGAGGGAGGAGGATGAGATGGAGGGAGGAGGAGGAGAGAAAGGAGGAGGAGGATGAGAAAGGAAGGGAGAGGAGGTTGAGAAGTGGAAGAGAGGAGAGAGGGAGGAGAGGAAGGGCAAGAACGAGAATAATAGCAACCTTGACATCTTCTAACTGATATTGTAAGATTAAAGTTCTTAACCAGCACTTGTTGGGAGGCGGCATACGGCCAAACAACTGAAATTGAGTCGGATATCGCTAGGAACAGATACCGTTCAGCATCACAAAGTCTTCAGTAGTTACCGAATCCCACTTCATCACCCCGGAGGCTCACTCAGTACATTGCAGTTTTGGATCAATATGGATCACAGGATCTAAACGGAGTCTCAAACTTTGAGGCCAAGACGTCTCACCGTGAGTAAATAAAGTCTGCAAGAACAAAACATATTGAACTATGCCCATAAGAGAAGATGTGATGATACGTGGAGTGTGTCAGTAATGAATAATGTAGTCATTATTCTCCCTGGCCTTGCCCCAGCACTTCTAGATGAGATGAACGCAGTCGAGCCAAGGCTGTGTTGCTGCCTGGAGGGGGACGTGGCGGCGGGGGCCGAAAGCCTGTCAGACATTTTCCACCATATGGAGCAACAAAGGGATAGAGGGTGCGGGACCTCAAAACCCTGTCCTTCGAGAGTGACTTTGCCGCGAAACACACATTCCGATGAATGCACTGTACTGTACGTGTGCACGCGTCCACGCCCGCAAATGTGCTGTGCAGGGAGTCCGTGTGTTTATAGAGCGATGATGGTTTTTTGGATCGGGTAGCTTGTCGGTGGAGTGAATGTGCTGTGGTTTTCGTTTTGTGCATGTCTGAGGGTGAGATGAAAACATTGATTTCACTTCCAGCCTCCCTTTTCTGCAAGTCAAGTCAGTCGTGTAAACACGGTCAATGTAAGCAAAAGCAATTATGGATGAGGAACCCTGTGTCGTGCGCTTCTGTTTGTTAGTCACACACACACACACACACACACACACACACATAGACGCACGCACTCATACACACACACGTACACATGCACAAACTAATTCTGCCTGAACTCGCTTATTCAGTCAATCTGGCTAGCCACACACACACATGCCGAAAAGTCACAGGTGTGGAAGAGAACAGCAGGTTATTCCTGTTCAAAAGCACATCTCAGTGTCTCACTGTTATTCCTTTATCTGGCTGACCTTGTGACTCACTGTGCTGCCAGTTAATCTATAACACACTCACACAACACTACAGTATTTTAGTCAGCCACAAAGTGTTAAATTTAGATTAAGTTAGAATTTGTGTGCTTTGTAGGTGGATCCAGCCTCCAACTTCCTCCTTCAGATTTTAACCTGGCTTGGCTGTCTGTAGTCTCTATATGTATACATTATTCAGGTTAAAACAGATTGCAGGATTACACTAGTACCATACAGTTCCGAGTAAATCAGAAATGATTTGCGCTACTGGCAGACTTTTTATATTAAAATGTTTATGGTCTGTGACATTGCCGATGAAGGGGAGGGGGGGGGGGGGGGGGAAATCAATGAAGGTTACAGCTCCCTCCCACCACGCACACACACACACAAAAGGACTGAGTACTTTAATGTGCCCATATATCTTGTTCCACACCCCCTCTTACGTGCCTCGACCCCCCCCCCCCCCCCCCCCCCCCCCCCGCCCCGTCCTGCAGCCTTCATCTTCCCTTCCTCCCTCCCGTCCTCCATCTCTATCTCTCTCCTTCGCTCGCTCGCTTGTTCTCCCTCGCCGTGAAATTAGATTAACTCTCACTCGCCCACAAACCCTTCTCTCCGCAGATTAGGACTGCTCGCTTAGCTCCTTCTGCGGAAGGAATCCTTTGATGTGCGGAGTGGGGGGGCAGGGGGGGATCCCATCGTTAGGGGAACCCATTAAGGCTGGTAATCAATTAGGGTCAGGTAGGAGACCCTCTTCCCGAGGCTGGAGTTAAGCTCATAGGTCCCGCCTTCTCTTAGTGTTACTATGGCAGCTGAAGAGGAGGAGGAGGAGGAGGGGGGAGGGGGATGATGATGATGATGATGATGATAAAGGGAGTCTGCCTCACAATCAGGATGTTTGCCCTCATTGCATTAATCCTCCCATGCCCATTCATCACAGACTGATTTACCCCGGCAAAACATCAAACCTACGTCAATAATATCCCGTTGACGGTGTTATGACTAATGACGGATTGCCTTGGTGGCCATTAAGCTAAACCAACATCCGTCTCCCTCTCTCCCGTCCTCGCTTTCCCCTCCCTCCGCAGTGAATGAGTACCTGTTCATGGTCCAGGCCAGAGGGATCCAGATCCGTGAGAACGTGAAGAACATCGGCGCCCAGGTTCTGGAGCAGGTGGTGAGAGGAGCGTACAGTGCCAACAGCACAGGTGAGCAGGCTGGCAGAGCACAACACCAACAATAGCACAGACCAAGGCAAACGGGACCCCACGAACCACACCCGAAATTGGAGTCTTGGAGTCATTCCTTGGAGATGTGCAGTATTTCTTCGTTGTAAATACTTGACAGCACACCTTGTCTTTTTGTCCACGTGCAGCATCCATTCACAAACGCGCATGCATGAAAACATGCACGCACACAAACTTACAAACATAAATTATTGATGACATAGTGAATCAGGTTAATGAGAGGCCTGATCTAACGCCACTGGGAGACTTGAATTCAGCTAGTCAGCAGCCAGGGGCACACCTCTTTAATATTGGTGAAAACATTTAAGGGACTGCCGTCATTCTTTCTTTCTCTCACTCTCATTCTCTCTCTCCCTCTCCCCCTCCTCTCTTTCCACTCTGTCCAGACTATACGTATGACTTCAACCTAGTTGAGAGTGACGATCCAGCCACCTCGTACCTCCCTGAGGGCTTCACGTACCTATCCTCCCAGCTCTGCCCCGAGAAACTGCCTACCATGAGTGAGTACACACTCTCTCCCTCATTCTCTCTCTCTCTCCCTCATTCTCTTTCTCTCCCTCTCTCTCTCTCCCTCATTCTCTCTCCCTCATTTTCTCTCTTTCCTTCTCTCTCTCTCTCTCTCTCTCTCTCTCTCTCTCTCTCTCTCTCTCTCTCTCTCTCTCTCTCTCTCTCTCTCTCCCTCATTTTCTCTCTTTCCTTCTCTCTCTCTCTCTCTCTCTCTCTCTCTCTCTCTCTCTCTCGCTCTCTCTCTCTCTCTCTCTCTCTCTCTCTCTCTCTGTCATATTGGCTGCCTACTGAATAACCTTAACTTTTTTCTCCTGACCTCCTCCCTCCCTCTCTCTCCTTCCCCTCCTGCTCACCCTCCATCCCCTCTCTCCCCCCTCCCATCTCTCCCCCGCAACCCCCCCCCCCCCCCCCAGACGGCAGGTTGCAGGTTAATATGAGTGAGGTGTCTCTGGAGGAGGTGGAGCGCGTGCTGTTGGCAGCAGAGCCAAGCTTGTCCCCTGGAGGCTACTGGAAGCCACAGGACTGTGTTCCCCGCTGGAAGGTGTGTGTGTGTGGGTGTGTGCGTGTGCATTCACAGGCATTCTGTAGGAGGACAGGGTATTTACAATACAATATACTTTATTGTCCCCATGGGATTTTTTTTTACTGGGCGCAGTGTCGCCGCATTTGACAAATGAGATTCGACATTTTGTCAAGGGGAAGTGGAGCAAGTCGCCCCATATGAAGGAGATGCAAAATAGGATGAAGGTACATGTTCAGACACTCTGAACATGCTGTTTCTTAGGAAAGACTTTAAACAACTATCTTGCAAAACTTTAAAACAAAGTCTTGCCCTACCCAACCCAACAAAGTGCCTTTGGAGACCAGAGCCTGGATGGTTCACACTGTGTTCTCTCTGTTTGTGTTCATGCATGAGGATGATCCAGTTTCTGTGTACAAGCTGATGTATGATGTTCCTTGAACTTTCTTTTAATCTACACGCACGTCCACACATTCCTTGTCGTCACGTCTGCACAAAATCTACGTACCTTACGCACCTGACTTGAATGTCATTGCTAGATATTATCATGGTGTTGTACACTAATGAAACATCAACTGATGCCAGGGGAGGTGACCATGTATGTGCCTACCGTGTTCTGGTGTGGTGAGATTATTTTAACAAGCTAATCCTGAGCTACCAGGGAACTCAGTCTGAGTTACTCAGAATGCTGATGTAATCTAGACAGAGATCTGTCAGTGTTTAGTTTTTAGTTTTCAAAGTGTGCGCGTGTGTGTGTGAACAGGCTTTTATGGGTTAGATTTAGTGCAGGGTTAGGATACATGAAGTGTTGGGGCTTGGAAGTTAAGAATCGAGTTAAGGTTAGGAGCTAGGGTTAGGATTATGGGGGCAGGTTAGGTTTTTTGGTCTAGGTAAGGGTTGGGAGTTATGGCAAACAAGATTGTGATAAGGCCTGAATTGCAAGTCCTCGCAAGCAGAGGTCAACGGATGTGTGTATCAACAATTGTTCCCTCCCCGTCTTTAGGTGGCGATCCTCGTCCCTTTCAGGAACCGTCATGAGCACCTGCCTATCCTCCTCAACACCTGGTGCCAGTACTGCAGAGTCAGAGGCTGCAGTTTGCATTCTATGTCATAGAGCAGGTACACACTTGCTAACACGCACCACACAAACACCAGTACAGAACACACGCAAACACACACCAAAATATACAAAAACAGGCTACTGAGTGACTAATTTGTGGTTCGCCTCACACTGCATGAGCTGTTGTTCATATCCCCCCACTCCCCACAGTAGGGTTGCTCCAACCTTGGCCTGTCGTGCTGTCTAGCTTTAGAAAACGTTTGGTTTTGGAACTTTTCTGAGCAGTTTTCGTCCTCATTCCACACGTATTTGTGTATACACTATCTGATTATCGGTGAGATTACAACTCAGGGTGAGGGTGTTTTAAGTGTTCACTTTTTATTCTTTCTTTTTTTCTCGCTCTCGCTCTCTCTTTCTCGCTCTCTCTTTCTCGCTTTCTCGCTCTCTCTTTCTTTCTCTTTCTTTCTCTTTCTTTGTCTCTCTCTCTCTCTCTCTCTCTCTCTCTCTCTCTCTCTCTCTCATCTCTCTCTCTCTCTCTCTCTCTCTCTCTCTCTCTCTCTCTCTCTCCTCTCTCTCTCTCTCTCTCTCTCTCTCTCTCTCTCTCTCTCTCTCTCTCTCTCTCTCTCTCTCTCCTCTCTCTCTCTCTCTCTCTCTCTCTCTCTCTCTCTCTCTGCAGACAGGGACAGAGCCGTTTAACAGGGCCATGCTATTCAATGTGGGCTTCAAGGAAGCCATGCGAGACATGGACTGGGACTGCCTTGTGTTCCACGACGTCGACCACCTCATGGAGAACGACAGGAACTACTACGGCTGTGGAGAGATGCCTCGACACTTCGCCGTCAAGCTCAACAAGTACTCTACATGTGAGTCCCACGCGCCCACAATGGATGTCCCCGATCGATATGCAGAAAAGAGATCTTAAGAAATCTAGACATTGATGCGTTTCTGCAATGGGCTGTAGTTTGGCTGTTTGTCCTCTGCAGGCTTCCGTATAACGAGTTCTTCGGTGGCGTCAGTGGTCTCACGGTGGAACAGTACAGAAAGATCAACGGCTTTCCAATGCATTCTGGGGCTGGGGAGGGAAGATGATGATCTGTGGAACAGGTGAAGAGACTTCTCCACGATTGCCTTGTGATACAAATAACCTTGACAACTCTTTCTTACCAAGACCGTGAGAGAGTTTAGTCAATTGAAGCATCAACTAAATTTGAAAAATCTAAATAAACTAACTCCTTTTCCAGGAGATTCTAGAATGTCTAAAGGTTCAAAAGTAGACAGCACTGTTGCAAGCGACTATTATTGTAAAGCTGAGGGTCATAGCCTGCTGTCTGGTCTGGAATGTAGACCGTTCTCATGGTCAAACAGAGACATATATGTCCTTTTTAAATAAGGACTAACTCGCACTGATATACAGTCCGTTCAGATACTCAAGACAAGCATACTCATTGTAAGTCCTTTGGATACAAGCTGAATGAAGAAAACCTCATGTCAAATGTTAATTACTGTTCGTGTGTGTTTGCGCAGGGTGCAGTATGCCAACTATACTGTCAGTCGGCCGCAGGGTGAACTTGGTTCGGGTACATGTCCATCCCTCACCATCACCGTGGAGAGGTCCAGTTTCTGGGCAGGTCAGTCACACCCCCTCGCCATGAGCATACACACAAACGGTCAGTCACAGCCCCTCAAACGAGCACCGAAAAAACGCACACGCTTCAAGCACGTACACACTCGCAGCCATGCGCCCACACACACTTCCAGAAACTTAAACATGTAGACATTGCAAACATAGCCACCCGCACTCACCGAGGGACAAATAATTGGACCACATGCAAACACTGCCCATGGACACAGAGAAAAATGCCCAGCTGACGTGGATTTGAAGAAAGGGTGTGTTTGGAATGTAGCTTAGTCTCATGTGATGCTAACCGGTCACATGGAGAGACTGGTGAGAGTAGAAGAGTGGCTTTCAAGACATTTCTGCTCTTTTTAAGACTTTACATGTGACCTCATTGGAAGAAAAATTCCAATCATGCTGTCTGTCAAAGTTCCATGCTAAGATTGTCCTGGTGTAATCCTGCCTGGTACCTGATAGAGAATGCTGGAAGTGGGTTCTTCGCTTTCCAGGGGTATGGTGACTGTAGTCATATCCACTCACTCTGGTCTCTCTCTCCTTCTCTCCCTCTCTTTCTCTCTCCCTTTCTCTCTCTCTGTCTCTCTCTCTCTCTTTCTCCCTCTCTCTCTCCCTTTCTCTCTCCCTTTCCCTTTCTCACTCTCTCTCTCTCCCTTTCTCTCTCCCTTTCTCTCTCCCTTTCTCTCTCCCTTTCTCTCTCCCTTTCTCTCTCCCTTTCTCTCTCTCTCTCCCCCCCTCCCCCTCTCCCTCACGGCTCACAGGTATACTCTGCTGCGCCATTCTAAGGAGAGACAGAGTCTGGATGGCCTTAACAACCTGCACTACTCCCCCCTGGTGTCCCGGAGGCCTCTCTACACCAACGTTTCTGTCAGCCTGAGCCGACAGTTAGCCCAGATTGCGGACTACTAACCAGGCGTTCCTCCTAGGCCACGAAGGCTGTCGACCATGTCGCTAGTCTCAGCACTGCTTTGAACCTTACTGATATGCATTTCATTTTGTTTTTGTTGTTTGGATGCAAAAAAAAAAAAGGAGACACGCAGAAGTATGTTGGTTAATCATATGAGAGTAAGGGATAAGACTCGTTCATGATCCATCGCTCCTCTCATCCGGGCTTCTCCAGTCTTCTGTCTCCACCTGCCTTTCACACCATTTTGGCCTTTAACATGGACACATTCATTCATTATTTCAGTAATTCGTTACAGTAATTTTTTCGATTCGATTTTTATTCTCATCCCTCGGCTCACTGTGTCACCGTCCTGTCAAGCTTCCTGTCTGGGTCTCATCCCAACATGAACACGTTCTCAACCTGCAGACAGGTACCCAGGACACAGTATATAACACAGCCACAAATACAGTACATACACACACACACACACACACACACACAACCACACACAGTACACGCGCACACACAAACAACCACACACTAACGCACATGCAGTACAGTGTGCACACACGCACACACACACACACACACAGGCTGACCTAGTCCTGAAACATTTGGTTATCTGCTCCTGCACTGAATATTTTCAGTTATATGATAATATAAATTAAGAAAGAGACAAAGGCGCACTATGGCTCTCTCTCTCTCTCTCTTTCTCTCACCAACCACACATGCACACACACAGACCCTTGCAGCTGGCTCTGTATAGGGTATGCCAAATCTATTGAGTGTGCATGAACAGTGGCAGTGTAACGAGGACGCGGTTGGATACGAAATGTGTAGCTACTGTATACTGTATGTACAAAGTGTAGCATGCTAGTGTGGATACTACGTGTGCTAATCCTTAGATCGACGTGGACATGTTCTGCGTCTAGGCTGTGGCAATGCGTTTGACGCCAGCAAGACGTCATCAGCTCCAATTCCCTGCTCAGGCTGCTTTGGAATCACTTTGTCTAACCTACCGTTTACAATGATCTACATGCATTACAACCTCTACTAGCTCTGGCCATACTGTGTAGTGACATACAAAAGGACAGTGGATAGCTATTAGAGTAGAAGAGCCCTGTATACAAACCACACTGTAGACCCACCTTTGCCTAAACAAACATGCTAGGCAGCTGGCCACTCAGAGCTTTCACAAATTTGTTTGTTTGTGTGCGCGCGCGTGTGTGTGAATAAGGGAGGAGCTATGCAAAAGCATACCAGTCAGCGTCCTGTTCTTCATGCTTCTCTGAGGGGATGTCCCAGAACACATCCCCCCCCCCCCCCCCCCCAACTGAAAAATATTCACTGTTGACCTTGTGACGTGGACGGAAGATGCCGGAAACCAGGGAGAGAAACAGTGTTTGTGTCTCAGTATCTACTTTCTAGCTGTATCGTTTGCTCACCTGCATTTCTATAGTCATAGAGCTGAAGGAGATGATAAAAGCCAGTGTCTGTCTAGGAGACACTGCGTCGTGTTTACAGAAGACCATCGGGACAGGACTTTAACGTTGCACAGCCACTGATTATTCACCAAAGTCAAATGAGTGGCCAAGAGGCACCACAGCCATTATGGTTTTAGCACCCCGGCTAATCTATGGCCTGTGTGTAGCGTTTGTATGCACTGCCTTGAGGTGGTACACAAAATACTGGCTTTTGACGCGCAGGGGGTGTGTCAACTAATGAATCTTGTTAGTATCGATGGAAGGCCCCCTCACAGCACACAGCCACCCTTAGCGCATACGTCCCTTTGTGTTCCTCTGTGTGTTTGACAGTGTTAATTTGAATGACGTTTTTAGTAGTAGTTCTCTCTTGAAAGCTATGTCGACACATTGTCCCTCTCCTGCCTATGGTATATGTCTGCCCTTTAGACAGCTTCAACTGAGCTTCTGTTAGTTCATGTCACACAGATCGCCTTGTCTAAACATTGACTTTTGGAGGTGGGGGGGGGGAGTACCTGTTTAATTGTTGTTCCTATTATGATGTGAGGCTGGACCTCATTTATTTATTGAATCTTTTATGAATTACTTTCAGTGTTTGTTTTTTGTTGCAGGTGTGATAATATAATTATATAGTTGAAAACAAATGACAGACTGTGTTAGAAGCACTGATCCTAGTTCTGGTTTCAGACTGAAATGTTGAGATTCAAACCTGTATGGAATTATGTGTATGTCAGGGACGGGGCTATTCCAAATAGCATTTTCTATTAACTTGATTCACTTGTTAATCTGATTTAAAAAGGCACTGGAGGTGGTAGAAGCCATTTTGTATGACGACCACAGAGAGAACTGCTTGATGTCACTTCCTCTCATTCTACACCTCTAATTTCTTGATAATCCACTATGCTGAAACATCAGGCATTGGGAAACATCAGGCATTGTGAAACATCAGGCATTGTGAAACAACGGGCATCTTCTGATGCACAATTGAAAACATTAGATGTTGATGCCCAATAGATGTCCATGATTTATATGTAGGAATAAGTTGTCTTTTATCAGATAAGTTAAAAAATTGTGTTAAGCTTACAAAAGGCACATGTTTACCTTGTTAAGCCATTAATTCTGAGGTGTATAGTGGGGGGGGGGGGGGGGGGGGAAGAGAGAGAAGAGACTAAAGTTTTCTTCTCTAAGTGTGTTTGAGTGAAATGGCTGGACCTGTCTGTGCCACTTGGCCTCAGTGTCTTTCACGTCAGAAGTTTTTTTTTTTTCGTTAGTCCTCCAGCTCATGTCAAATGGCCTAGCTCTATAGGTTTCCACACTCACAATACTGTACATCCTGTTTGATGTCCAATCAATGAAGAGTGTACTGTAGTTCACAGAAACAACAGACCCTGAGAATACTGTATACCTGGAAGAAGTCGAAGTGAGGGCCTCAGGATTAATATTGTTGTTGTTGTTTTGACCGACCACGAGTCAGTGACTTGACTTCCCAAAGTAGAATCACGGAGCGAGCTATCTCTGACAAGAACTCATCGTAACTAAATATAACTGATGGGTTTTAGTTGTCAACTGGTTATCAAGCCAGGCGTGTCTGTGCTAAATATCATGATAGCTAGCTGGTCAGTAGTGATCCATCATAGTGACCCCAGTGCTCAGTGTGTTGGTCACTGCCTTGTCTGCCTCTGGGCCAGGCTCACACCCATTCCATTCTGTGCCAGTCTAAATGACGGGCCCTCCACTGCACACAGTGCCCTGACATGACTCGCAGCCTTAAACTCTTTCATTTATTTAAGTGATTTTACACAGGTTTTTATTTTTTTATAAGCAAATCTATTTAAATGGAAAGTGCGTCTCGACTAACGTCCACTGTAAATATTGCCATGTGTAGTTTTAGAAGAAAAATGAAATAAAGGCCTGTGGATGCTAGGTGAACAAATGGGGCTATGTAGGGGTTTGGTTGATGTCTGTCTGGAGATGTGAGCGTTACACTTAAGCCAGTTGGGCTCCTTGAAAGCTTTCACATCCCTGCTTCCCCAGCTCACCCTCTCATGAGGACGAAGGTGAGGTTCGTTCTCTCCCTTCTCTCCTGGAGCTCTGCCCCCAACTGGTCAAGCACTAGAAGCTGCCAAGAGAGAACTCCCAAACAGCAAACCCGATATCCCTTTTGTACTGGAGTAACAGCTGTAGGCAGGACACAGGTCCACATTTATCACTGTAGGATTTAAAAAGCACTGCATCAGCCAATATGTTCTTGCGCAATATTGCTTGCCATGCTTACGATGGGGAAGGCACCCAAACCCAGCTTGGCTACCAACTCCACTTCCTGCAATCGAGAAAAAGTGTTTTTGTATGAAAGTAAATGATAACAAAAAATGAATAAATACCTATCTAAATTTAAATGATCTCTTTTCAGATTGGAAGGAGTGATATTCTCTTTTGAATTGAAGCCATTTGAAGCCACTTGTAAAACTTGATGTGGGCCTTGTGTATCTGTTTGTGTATCGACATTATCTTTTGATTATTAAAATTTTTATGATGGAGATTTTTTTTTTACCATAGTTGTTAATGTAAATACACCAATAAATTGAACTTCAAAAGATGTCCGTGTTGTCCTGTGGTTTCCTCCACCCTAGTACTGTATGTGGATGGAGAGCTGACCTGCGTACTCTACAAAGATAACTGCCGTTATCACAAGGCCATCAATACATTTTAATTCGGACAATAATGGAGGGCAATGAGGGTAGGCAGAAAAACATGAGGGCTTCTTGCCAGGCTGGTAATTTAATCTACAAGTTAATAAATAAACACGTTTAATCATCCCATGTGTATGCACAGCGTTATCTCTCTTTGTGAACATAGATATATATATATATGTTTGTGAAGGCCCCGTCACACCATAACGTTCTGGTCGACGTTCTATGACGTTGGAGGAAACGTTGGTAATCGTCCATGGTCGCTGGTATAGCGCCAGAAGAGCATTGTGTGGATGCTGGTGACGCTGGTAATCGTCGGTAATCGTCGGTGATCGGCAAAGAACGCTGGTCCAAAAAAACAAGCACAAAAGTTCTCATGGCGACCAGCGTTCTTCAACGTTTAATTTTAAATGCTGGATAACGCTGAAGAACGTTTGACTTGCGCTGCACACGTTTGGCTATTGTTAGTCAGTCGTTACCCTAGCGTTACTTGGTTGTAACGCTAGAGTAAAAAAAAAAACGCTGTAAAAATTAATAAAAATAATGACTAAATGTAAATGTTGTTATTCATCGTTTTCTTTGTACTGAACAACTCACTCGCTAGTAGCAGAAGCCCCCCTCGCACCCTTATGTCGTCTAGGTGGCTACTGTTCAGAACAACTGAATCCACTGATTTTCCAGTGTTTTATACCCATTTGGTCATAAAACCCACACGCCAGCAAAACGCTAATCTGTCGTTATACACACGTAAGTCACACGCTAATCATTTGTTGCGCGCCAGTGACACGTCATCACACGCTAATAGTTTTCAGAGGTGTCTTACTTGGTCGCTGTTACACGCTTCTCATGCGTAAGTCCCTCGCTAGTTATGCGTAAGTCCCACCCTAGTCATGCGTTAGTCACACGCCAGATGTGTCCACGTCGCCCTAGAACCCTCGAAATTGAACGATTAGAACATTCAGAGAACTTTGACCAGAACGTTATGGTGTGACGGGGCCTTGAAAAGGTTATACCCATGGATGAATCATATTTTGATGTCAGAGTGAACCATTGAATAAAGACCTACAGGAATATAGTACTCCAGGAACAAGGTTGGTCCTCTTTCTGTGCCTCGTTCCACGAATAATGAACAAAGTAAAATGATAGCCAATTTAAAATATGAACTTATGTACTGATGTTTAAAATATGAAATATGAGTACTCTTCAAAACACTGCATAGACACTATGTTCATTGTTCCTGATGCAGGGACAGGACAGGGAGCTCGATACGAAGAGTTCTATAGGCTGAGCCAGCCGTCAGACACCCTGCTGGTCATCATCCAAGGTTGACGTCCACACGTTCACTCTTGTCACACCACATTTGGTCTGTGTTGTAGGCTACTGCATGTCTGACCCGAGGCCTGGAGCACACCCGTCCACAGAAGAGGTCAGGATGACCCGTCAGGGCAAACAAAGAGGAAGAGAGAGAGAGAGTAGTTCCAGTTACATTATGTCTCCATGGTGAGGGAGGAATAAACAGCTTCATCTCCTTTTTGGAGCGCCTTTCGGATAAATAGCCTTTGAGTGTTAGGGTTCTGGGCTCACTGACAGTGTTGTAGAGACCAGGGAAATGTCAGTTTGCTGGTAAAGCCCGAAATAAACACCCTTGTCTTCAGACACATTTTTCTTTTTTTTCCCAGCGTGCTGTCGTCTGAAGGGGGAGGTCAAAGACCGCATAGACTACTCTGCTAACTGCTGGGCAGCTGGGCTTCATCAGAACAGCGCAGTGGACAAAGATGCCGCTTGTTGTTCATATCCACTCATTCAGACACGGTAGCAGCCGCATGGAGGAAGACAGACGGAACAGAATGAGAAGCTTTCACGAGGCCACTTAAGAAGCAATGGTTCAGTGGCCCTCTTTTAGCTTAGCACAGACTCTCCTTCCAGTCAATTGTAATATAATTAGGCTTTAGGAACCAGCACAAGTTCTCCCTATGTGAGAGAGCCAGTATCCCTAATGTGATGCTGAACAGCAGAGTTGATATTAGGTTGGGTTATGTCTTCTCCATAGCTGGGCAGTGGTATTCTCCTTGACTTTAATAGTCGTCTCGATGTTTACAATGTGTCTGAGTCTTACGTTAAATAAACGCTTGTGTTTGGAACACAAGGCTTCGGTATGCTAACACCACTGTCCTAAAACTATCCCTAACTCCTAACCCTACCCCTTAATGTAATTCTAACACTAATTATATCCCTAAACATTCAAGTGTGCTTCCTGTCTCTTGACGGATTACTATAATTCTTGAGTGTAATCTTAAGCCAAATGGCTTGCTGAACAAGTCCACACAGACACACACACGTACATTTGTTTGCTTTTTTAACATTATTTACCCACTGACAAATTGTTTTATTACATATTATGACATGTATGTGGCTAATGGCACACCTATAACTTTAAAAGGTGGACCACAAGGCCCTGACAGACATATATACAATACTAAAGTTGCACAATACAGAACTGTTGCATTCAGACACATTGTGGAGTGAAGTGGCACTCAAGTCTTTTAGTGCTGTGTTTGTGTGTTTGCTGGGGTGTGTGCATTATGTGTCAATGTCTGTCTTCCTCAAAGTGTTTTATCTTGAGTCTGTGTCACTAATGAAAGAATTGGCCTTCAGCACAGAAGAGAAGCACTCTTCACATCCTTTGTTGGGAAGTGTGTGTGTTGGAATAATCCATAGCTAAACTGAATCCCTCTTGGTAAACATCAGCAGTATTTTCGAATGCAGTGCACACAACATTATATGTTTCATCAATATTTTAAATAGACCACTTGTTTAACATAGCTCGCCTATTTTACGACACTTTGCTCAAACCTGGTTTCTGTAGGGAAGTGTGTTAATAATTGTTTGCTTTCCTGAGAGCTGTCAATGTTTAGCCTTGATCCTAGGTTTTCAAAGGTCTTTAAAAATATGATGTCCAACAACATGATGACTCAAAATACGGTATGTAAGTTCCTAGTCATCATAAAGTTGAAAAGAGGTGTAAATTGACATGTGGTCGCCATTTTAACATATATTAATACCAGTGGAAGTGGTTATAAAAGCAGATCAAAGGTTCAAGGATACAATGTATGATTGTACTAGACATGTACTTTATGCATATGAATTTACAGTAATCATGGTAACATAATGTGTATATCTGCAGTAACTGTCTTGGTTTCTATCTGGTATCTACATCATGCCCAGTGTTCCCATCTTCCTGTTTCCCCTCTCGGGTCCTCTCTCATCCAGGAGATGGCTCAGGCCCTCTGTGCCTCGTTGCCTCCCCAAGGAGGGTAGAGATTGAGCTGGGGACAGGCAGTCCAGCTGCGCCCTGCCCCTTGGGCTATGCTCACACCATGCTGTGTGTGTATGTCTACTCTATGTGCATGTTTGTTTACAGTACCGTGCTCTGTGTGTTTGCGTGTGTGTGCGTGTGTTTGCGTGTGCGCGCGTGTTTGTGTGGGCTCCGCACGTCAAACTGCCTATGTTGGGACTCCTGCCTGAGCGCCTGTCAGGGTCACAAAGGAGGCAGCCATCTGTCCATGGCCTTTCTTCTCTATCTCTCCTCTCCTGACAGGGTTACACTAGTCCAGCTGTGTCAATGGCCAGACATCATTCCCCCCTGCCTCTTTCGCCCACACGTCATCCATGGACCCCGCCTTACGTGATTATCCCAGTCCCTGACTCCCCTGACCCCTCCTCTAGTGTCTCTCTTTCCACACCTTAGCTTTTTTCGACCCTCTCCTGCACTCTCTGATAACATGTCATTGCATCGTCGGTCTCACGTTTGATGTTTTCATTCATTTAGCAGATGCTTCCCTAGTCACCCAGTATCTCTCTCCCCTCTCTGGCATCCACAGCGTCTTTCTGCTGTGTTCTTCTCCTTCTCCATCCTCCATTTTTTTACCACACCTTTACCTTCACTATCACATGGACATTCTGGACGGTGTCACTCATAACAGTTACACTGCTTACATTTTGAATTGGTAGAATGGTTTATTAGATATTTTAGATAATAGTTTACTTTCAAACAGAGACACTTTAATTGGTTTTCTTGCACAAAAAAACTCAAAGGATCTAAAAATCATTTCCTTTTTGGAGATCAGAACACTTCATATACAGTAGCTGTTTATTGACATTGCTAATTATGGCTCTTATTATTACAGTATGTAACTTTAATCACTGATGTAAAACTCTAGATGCTAAGATGACATGTTTGAGTGGTCCATTTTGGGGAGTTGATTTTAGGATCAAACATTAATCAACTGAATGGACAACATGTTTTGGAGAAGGATGTGTCCAATCACACAGGGCTGATCTACCTCATCAATCTGACAACCCTAACCGATTAAGCCCATGGGAACATATTTTACTGGCAGCTGCTGCTGCAGTAACTTAGGAGGGTTTCCTCAAGAGGGAATGAACTGTGACTTTTTAGGATGCATTCAGCATATTATTTTTTTTCAAACGATCTTTGTATTTCTTGGACCCACTCTTTCACACCTCTCCTTTCGAATATCGCTGGTTTTCATTCAAACGTCTCAGCAGGTTTTGGTCATCGAGAGTTGTTTATGTTTCATGGTATGTGCTGACGCTCTGTTAAGCCTGCTGACAGCAGCTTCTGAGCGCTGAGTCACATCCCCTCTGCTGTCTCCACATGGTGAGATCCCGCCGTTCTTCTTGGTGAGCGTCGTAACACCGATCGTCACAGCCCCGACCCTTGACCTCCAACACATGCACGGGGAGCCGCAGCACCGTCTGACTGCTGCCCGTCTGACCGCTGCCCACATAGTATTCGGCTCAACCCATGTGTTGCTAGTACTGACTTCATCTTGACCTTTCCACGCAACTGAAACCTAGCTTGATTTCAGTTGTAGAAATCCCAAATCTTCTCTCCACAGCAATCATTTGGAAAGAATCTTATGTACATTTCGCCAAACGCACTCATCACATGGTACTCTTACGATTTCGGAAACCAACAGTGAGTGTACCCCTGTGGTCGATGCTGACTTTCCCGATTAGTCTAGAGAACAATAAGAAAGCTCACAGAGAGAATCCACTCACAGGATTGGATGACAGATGTTGAGTACCATGTGCAATGTACTGTAGCCCCAGTGTGAAGTGTGAATAAGGACTGTTGGGAAATCAACCGTTTCCTTTTTATATCATAAAGATATGCTTCTCATCCCTCTCTCTTTCAGAGAGGGAATGTGTGTCTATGAATACATGCACACCTTGATTGAAATCATTATAAAATGTAAGGTAAAGATATCTTCTACTTGCTGTTTAGCCTGAGTTTTACATTGCTGTTAATATCCTAGTATTAGACAGCTAGCTGTTGTCAGGTTGGCTCTCACTGTCGTGTGAACTGAGACATGGGGTGTGTCCAAAGGCAAACTTTGAAAGCGGATGTCTTTCAGTGGTGTGTGTGCGTGAGTGTGTGTGTGTGTGTTTCCTGCCCTCTGCAGGTGATGCTTAGAACTTTCTGGATTCTCAGGTCGATATTATGGTAGCTATGCGTTCTGACACTGGTTTGGTGGCCAGTGAAATGAAATCAAGCAATACACTCCAAAGAGAAGTACATATTTTTAAGAAGTAAAACAAAAGTATGCAAAAAAGTATAGCACCATTCATGTTGACATACAGTATTTTTGTTAACAATCAGACAAGTTTGAGTCCACACAGATAAAGTAGAGTGTGCTTGCCAGTAGATACCCATAGCAGCTTATTCGTCTGATATCATTTGCATTTCATATATGTTTTGATACAAACATCTTTAATACAACATTATTGCAATTACAAGTCACTTTTTTCTTCATATAAGTTAAAAAGTCAGTTGGAATCAATATAAAATGTGAACATGGAACAACCACATACAATTCAGACAAAAATGCCCCTTTTGAATACAATTTGGAGGAAAGGTAAATATTGCCCAACTATACAACCAAAAGTATGCCTCACAAGTCTAAAGTGTTCCTCCTCTTGTCTCCCCTCTGTCCTCACACTGGTCTGCAAAATTGAGGACAGCTAAACACATCAAGAAGCGGGCCTCTAACTGTACCTTACATTCACTTATCCTAATCGTTTGCACGTGTGTCGATGGAGAAGGAAAGGAGACAAGCAGAGGAAACCACCTCAGACAAATGAGATGCACACAAGTCTCTCTCACTGTAGCTCAGGTGCTACTGGTCTCCTCTCTGATTGGCTGAACCCTTGCTTATGCAGTCTTTGACATCCCCCTTCAATTCAGACAGCTGTTCCGAGTGGCTGGCCAGTGTCCCATTCACCTGCGACAGGTAGGAGTCTGAGTGCCTCTCCAGCTCGGCCCTGATCCTCTCCAGGTGGTCGGCCAGTTCCCCGAGGCTGCCACACTGACCCTCCACCTGGGTCACCCTGCTATCCACCTCCTTCACCTCCTTCTGGACCCCCAGAGCCGTGCTGCGGCAGCCCTGCAGCTCCCCGGACAGCCTCCTCCTCAGAACCATCAGCTCGCCTTTCAGCTGGGCCAGCCGTCTCTCCCCGGCCCCGAGCAGGGAGGCCTGGTGCCCCACCAGCTGGGTGATGCCCTGCATTTGCGTGGCCAGCTGGGTCTCTCTGTGCTGCCAGCTGGCGTTGGCGTGGCCCACGTCCTTGGCGAACAGGCTAACGGAGTCTCTCAGGCCCTTGAGGGTGCGGTTGACAGAGTTGATGTTGACCTTGAGCAGCGTGATCTCTCCGTGCACAGTGCCTTCCTCGTCGTCCTGGGCGACGCGGGCCAGCAGCGCCTGCAGGGTGGCGTTCAGGCGCCCCAGGCGCTCGCCGTGCGAGTCCAGACGGCCCGACATCGTCTCCTCCAACTCTTCGCAGTCCTCCCCCGCGCCCACGCCACCCAGGCCCCCTGCTGGGAGGTGGGAGGGGTTGCAGGAGGAGGTGCACAGCAGCTCCAGGTCGGTCAGCTGTTTCTGGATCCCATCCAGGTCTCCCTCCACCCTCCTCCTCACCGAGTCGATCTCCGTCTCCAGCGCCGGCACCACCTGGCCCTCCAGCAGAGCGGGAGCCGTGGCGTTGCTCAGCTCCTCCACCGCCACGAACACGCGCTCCTCCAGGGTCTTCAGCTTGTCCTCCAGGAGGGCCTTGAAGCCATCCAGAGAGCCCGGGAACGGCTCCCCTGCCTCGCTGGCGTTGAAGCGCCCCTCCACATCCACCAGGCGAGCCTCCACCAGAGTCTCAAAGTGGATGTTCTGCTCGGTGACAGCGGTCTGTAGCTGCCTCTGAGACTCTGTCAAGCCTTTCACAGACTCCTCCAGGTGCAGGACACGCTGGGATAGGCTGTTCACCTGGACACACCATCACAGTGTCGGTCAGTCATGTTAAGCACACCTATTTCATTGTGTCTTCACAGTAAGTTACTTGAGGATGAACATAGTTATTATTGATCACTTAAACAAAGTTGGTATTACATTGTCTGATAACAAAATGCATATTAACTGAGAGTCCCTGTAATGAATATAATATATTATAGATTACAGTGAGAACCTTTGACTTTTAACTATTACCATCGCCCAGCGCTCGCTCGCCCATCGCTCGCTGGCGAACAAGACCGTGCCGTCCCCTACCTGTCCGCAGCAGCTCTCCGTCAGGGTGAGTCCCTGGATCTGAGCCTGCAGGGTCCCCAGCTCCTCTCTGATCCCCGTCTCCCTCCCGTCCAGAGACTGCTGCATCTGCTCCTGCCCGCTCATGTGCTCCCGGTGGCACTGTCTCTGCACCTCCCCGATCCGCTCCTCGCACTGGCCCTCCAGGGTGGACAGCCGGCGCTCGAAGCCGTCCAGGATGTCAGCCCGGACGGCGGCCAGCCTGGCGTCCAGCAGCTCCTCTATGAGGGACGGGTAGCCGGCCGCCGGGATGGGCCTGCCGCTGGCCGTCTCCAGGAGCCTCTTGAGCTGCCCCTCGTGGCCCAGCACCATGCCCTGGAAGACGGGTGGAGGAGGAGGAGAGGCAGGAGGATGGGTGGAGGGAAATCGCCGGAAAGAGAGAGCAAGTGAGAGAGAGAGAGAGAGAGAGAGAGAGAGAGAGAGAGAGAGAGAGAGAGAGAGAGAGAGAGAGAGAGAGAGAGAGAGAGAGAGAGAGAGAGAGAGAGAGAGAGAGAGAGAGAGAGAGAGAGAGAGAGAGAGAGAGAGAGAGAGAGAGAGAGAGAGAGAGAGAGAGAGAGAGAGAGAGAGAGAGAGAGGTTTAAATGATCAGTGACCATGCCAAAATGTTATTTTATTGCTTTTGGCCAAAGCCTAGCACAGTGTGCCTTGCTAGCTAGAGTAAATGATCCCTGCATAAATTCACTAAGCTGACTGTATAAACTCACTCGCTCAGTTATTTACATAAATAACCGTAGTTCTTTTCGATTCTCTTAACAAAAAATCACAATGTGAGAAAGCTCTCTCCCCTCAGTTTGGTTGCGATGTAAACTCTTTATACGGACAAACACTCCCCTGCTCCTCCCTGCGATTCTACACACCTGGATCTCCTCCAGCATGTGGCCCTTCACCCGGAGCTCATCCTTCACCTCCGTCACCCTCCCAGCCAGATCCCCGAAACCAGGGAAGCCTTCTCCCCCTTCCAGGCCGTCGGGCGTCCCGTCTGGGATCACCCCGAAGCCCACCGAGGAGTCCGAGAGCCTGGGCCTGGTGGAGAGGACTGACCCCAGCATCTTGTTGGTGTCCTCGCGGAGGGAGACCCGCAGGCGGTCCTCCAGGCCGGCCACCACCCCGTTCAGGGTGTCCAGACCCTGGGTCAGATGACGCAGGTCTTCCTCCATACGGTCCAGGCGCTCCCCGGACACCCCACCATACTTGTGGCCTGTGGAAGGGGAGGGACACAGATGGAAGGATTCAGTGTTAGTAATTCTTGCGAGGTGGAGGAGAGTAGGGAAGAGAGACAGTTTTATTTCCTTTTTTTTTTTGCAGTGGTTTGATTTTATTTTGGGGGGGTTTTTGTATTGGGAATATGGCCTGTGAAACTGTTCTTGTTCACAGTCATGCTGTTACATGGCAGAAAGGAACATCCAGAGTAGTGGACTTGCCGTTCCCTGTGGGCAGCTGTCCAGAGGGGATGGGCCTGTGGTCTGGCTGTCCTGGGAAGGCCTTCCCTGGCTCCAGGTGACCCCCGGGTGTCTGGGGCCTGGTGTCCGGTAGGGGCCGAGGGTGTCCGTGGGGGAAGCCTTTCAAGCCGGGCCGGTGAGGGGCCCCACCTTTGAAGGGGGGCATCATCATGTCTGGTAAGGAGGTGGGTCCATCGTAGCAATTATCTCCAGAGTAGCCAGGACAGCATCTCCACTCCAGCTCAGAGATGGTCTTGTGTCCCACCTTGTACTTGGGCTTGTAAAACGTGCGATACCTAAACACGAGAAAAGACAGATGTGACACAGGTATAGTCAATTTACACCTTTAGATATAGTGTGTCATCATGCTGCTGTCAGCTAAGCCACATAATTCAATCAAGCAAGAAGGATTTGAGCAAGATGGTAAGGTACCTGAAGGCATGAATGGTGGTGGACACTGGACAGGGTTATGGTTATATTGTTTGAAACAGATTCTCTTGTAGTTTTCTACTTTGTCTCCTACTAACCACTCAACATCCAACTTTAGTCCAATTGTCTAGATTGTCTGCTAAAATGAAGGCTCATTGTAAAATCATAAAAGTCATAAAATTCCAGTTAATTTAGTTAATAAATATTCAGTTAAATTACTGGCAACTTTTCTTTTTTAAGCATTGCAGGCCTGTTTTGCGCATTGAATTATGTAATTGTGTTTATTGTATAAACACTTTCCAAGTTCCACATTGGATCATCACATAAACACTAGAGGGCAGCAGCAACAAGATATCTGAACCCACATTTTTGTGAATGGACGTCACAACCTTGCCACTGGTGCATGTTGACTTACATAACGACAGGACACTTCTGTCCCCAGATGCACTTGGTGGTGTACTCCGCCTTCACATATGTGGCCACGCCGTCCTGCATGGTGCATGTGATGTTCTTCTGGACCACATACGCACAATGGTTTCTGTTGATTCAGAAAGAGGAGAGGGAGGAAGAGAGACAGAGAGAGATATATATATAGAGAGAGAGGTAGAGAGGAGAGAGAGAGAGAGAGAGAGAGAGAGAGGAGAGAGAGAGACAGAGAGAGACAGAGAGAGGAGAGAGAGAGAGAGACAGAGAGAGAGAGAGAGAGAGAGAGAGAGAGAGAGAGAGAGAGAGAGAGAGAGAGAGAGAGAGAGAGAGAGAGAGAGAGAGAGAGAGAGAGAGAGAGAGAGAGAGAGAGAGAGAGAGAGAGAGAGAGAGAGAGAGAGAGAGAGAGAGAGAGAGAGAAATATCAAGAAACAAGATACCTGTGTTTGCTCAACGTCAATTTGGTTTGTTGTACAATGTATAAACATTAGAAAGTGATTATCACTCACACACCTATTGGTCAAGTTGTGTTACAGTACACGCTACTTACAATTGCATTCATAAATGCTTTACTTCATCACACAATCGTTTCTTACAGTCCTGTATTCAGTTTAAAATGGAGAAGGGGCTGTCCAGTATTAATGTCTCTCCCCCTCTCTTACCCAACACACAGCTGCACTGTGCTGTGGCCAAGTCTTTAACGACACAATCACAAGCATCACAAGGCATTTAGGGAATTACGAGTCATCTGAAAAACAGCCAACGACCATTTCGAAGAAGCAGAGAAGTGTGAGTGTTCAAGCACAGAAGAAATGCATAAAAGCTTCACAGTAACCACTATAGACTGTCATTGCATTACGCACACGCTCTCTCTCTCTCTCTTTATCGCCAGTGCAACTATAGCAACTGCTAAATGTTCCTTGGCCCCTGCACACGGGAAATGATCTGCGCTCTTTAGACCAAAAAGTGAAGCTTTTTTTCAGGTCAAAGGGGAACGTTCAGCAACGCTATTCCCCTCCACAGCTGTTTCAAGGCAAACAGAAGTGTTTGGAGGAGAACAGAGGGGGCGTTCTGAGGCAGAGAACGTGTGTGTAAGCCAAGTGAGCAGGTTCAGAGGGCTGCGGGGAAGAGGACAGCCTGTCAGACATTGTGAGAAACCACTGCGCTATTGCTTTCGGCAACTGCTGAGTGCATGAATGTGTGGGTGTGTGTGTCGTGTGCGCAAGCACCTATGTACGTGTGTGTGTGTGTGTGGACCACCGCTCTCCTGGTGTTGACACAGAAGTGGATGAAGCGATGAATAACTGGGCTCCTTCCATCCAAACATGACAACTTGTTGCCAGGCTGTGTTCCTTAAAGGAAGTGGTTGGCTAATACATAATCTGCTGTTGAAGTATTACTGGATGGTCCAGTTAAAAGTACTTTGCGAAGTACATTGTTTTTTTACCTGCAGCTGGTTCCTTTCATTTACTTTGAAATACACAATTGAGTGTTGTTGTCCTTAAACACATTGTCCTTACAGCATAGAAGTTTGACGATGGTTTACTTCACAACTTTGTTTAACGACAGAGAATTCGCTCCGATAAATCTGCCGGGTGAATATGCTGACGATTCCCAAGCCAGTCAAAGTCAAAGACGCGCGCACGTTTATTCACGTCAATAAACACATAGTGTCTGGTTTTAAAATCATACTGTAAAAGTGGAGGATTTTTCTCTTCGTAGTTTCCTCTCCATAAATATTGCTGTTTAAAGGGTTCTACCTGCCTGCTGTCTGGGGATCGGGTGAGTGACGACAGACCTGCTTTACAGATACAGTCTGACAGCTGTGTGTGTGGTGTGTTTGTGTGTGTGTGGTGTCTGTGAGTTTGTGTGTGCATGTGTGTGTGCGTGTGTGGGTGTGTGTACCAGAGGCTCCTCTCGGATTACCCACAGGTTGAGATGGAGGAGTGAAAACAGACTGTGCTCCCAGATTTGTTTGTCAGGTGCACATCTGCAGAGAGCCAGCGACCTTCGGTCTCACACACACAAAGGCCTAAACTGGGAATCCAGATGTACAGTAAAAAAAAAATCAAAAACACTCCCTTTCCTCTCCTCTTTCTTCTCCCTCTCTCCAGGCCTCCCATGGTCGTCTCACAAGTCTGGCAATGCCATTCGGTTCTTTGAGAGATGTTCCATCCTAGCAGGTGTCGGTCAGAGTGAGGAGAACAGGGTCCATGACACTGAAAACAGACATCTTAGATGAGGCCAGTCTCTCTACAGTGTTGGGTGAAGATGAGGCTGGTGTCTCTGCAGTGTAAAGTCAGTGCAACTTCAGGTCAACTGCATTGCTGTGAGTAGCTCTGTGGGGTCAATGAGAAACAGACAAAGGGGTCTCTAAGGAAGATCTTAAGACAGATAGGCAAAGAGCATCAATGTGTGAGACATGAACTACGGCCCTTCCCATTGCGCGCGCACACACACACACACAGACAGACACACACACACAGACAGACACACACACACGGTCTATAGAATTAGAGAAATAAAGCTTTTGACCTTGCGCTCGAATGCCCACCGAGACCATACAGTTTGAGGTGCAAAGATTATGACAGCTTTATAACTGATAATATGAAAGACAGCTGCGTGTGTGTGTGTGTGTGTGTGCATGTGTCTCTATTACAGTATGAGTTTATAAGCATGTGTGTGGCTGTTTATACATGTGCGCCTCTCAGGGTAAGAGCTGTGAATGTGTGTATGTGTGTGAGTGTGTGTGTTGGCCAGGCCTCAGCTGTTGTCTCTGAGGTGAAAACTTGGACTTGGCGTGTTTTTTCTGAGTGATGTCCAAGCCTTGAAGTAAGCCTGCTAATAGGCACTTGGGAATAGGGATGAGCTGGAGTGATCTGGAATGATCTGAGATGAGAGAGTGACTAAGGGTGGGAGATGAGAGGAGAAGCTTAATTCTGAGCCATTCTCACACCACATTTCTCAACTGTTGCATCAAAAGACAGAAACGAAACAGATGTGTCCTACATTGTATTATCTGTTTGACGCTATTGAATGTCATAATTTAACCCACAACCCAAACCTCCTTAAGCAGCCCACCAATTCAACATTCCACCGAAATCCCAACACCCTTCTTTCCCACAATACAAACACTTATCACTCAGCTCCACTCACCACCATTCATCACAGCAGCTCCTAACTCTAACCAACCAGAACAGATTCTAGCTCTAACCACCCATATCTGATTCGGACCCCAACCATAACCCTAACCACGCAAAACACATTTGAACCCTAAACCTAACCTCCATTCAGCCACACTGTCCCAGCCGCTAACCCTAACTCCACATTCCTCACTCTGCTTTCCCAACCCACCGTTCACCCATGACAGCTCCTAACCCCTTTCACCTCATTCCCCCCAAAATATTGGATTTTTTTTTTTCTCAAGCATGTCATTTTTCTGCTGTGGGTCTGGTCCCACTGTAAATATTTCCAGTATTGTGTTACAGTTCCTGAATCCCCTTTGGGGTAGGTGGTGGGGGTTGGGCTGGTGGGGTGGGGTTGCATACGGAGCGTCGTCGGCAAATATTATTGCTGCTGGACCTCCACCCTCTACAAACGCTCACCTCTCTCACTGTTCTCCCTCTACATGCACCCAATTAGATTTTTCCATACCTCTCTCCCGTTCTTCCAACCCTTTCTCTTGTTTCATTTTCATTGCTCCTCCTTTCCTAATCCTTCTACTTCCTCCTCTGCTCTGCTGTCAGGTCCCCAACGCTCACCTTCCTCTCCTCTTCTCCCCCCCCCCATCTCCCTGTCCATGGTTTCCGTTCTTGTCACGACTCCACGGAGCTCCAGTACAGGCAGGACTGTTTAACAACAACCTGCTTCCCTCACCTGCCGGGCTCTTGATTAACTGCCCGACACTGCATCCATTGACAAAGAAGAGATTTATTGTAGGAGAGGGGCACATCCACAGTTTACGGCCATTATAACAGCCTAGCAAATAATCCCCTCTGTGGTTTCTTCCTTCCCTCCCTCCCGCCTTCCTTCCTCAACTTCTTTCTTTTCAAGGGCTTTTTAAGAAAACGATTTCCATCCATCTGGCAGTCTTAGAGCTCCCCTGATGATATGGCTGATGTACGTTGGACTTGTGGCAGCTGATTAGGTTTTAAAGCAGACATTCTTTTCAATTTTTCTTTTTGGGGGAGGGGGGGGGGGGCGGGACGGGGCGGTGGAGCAGAGGGATCTCTCAGTCTTATTCAGGCAGGGTCAGCTCACGGACAACTCCCATTCTGTTTCTGGTTTAGGTATTCACCCGTTTACCCAAAGACTCTCTACCTCTTTCTGAAGCAGGATGGGTTTCATTGAATTGACCTAGAACAGGACAAGAGGATAGATTGAATCATATCCATTCATTTGATCAGTATAAGATAAGATATCCCTTTATTTGTCCCACAATGGGGACATTTTGGAAATTATGAAGAAACATACAATACTGTTGTTGCACTCAGTATCAATATCCACAGCCTTTCTTCTTCATCTAACTCTAGATTGTAGGCTAGGCTGCATGTGTATAATGGTTGGTGGTTCAATAGCATTACTGTACATACACAGTACATGCACTAGTAGGAACTTAGCACAGGCATACCAAAGCACTTTTATTTCCCCAATAGGAATGGTTGGGCACAATAGACAGTTTAGATTATCTGTCACCCTCAATGTGCATTTGCCTCGACTTCGGCAAAACCCATGTAAGTACCCAATATGCAGTATGTTGTATAATGTATGTCAGCATATTGTATATTTCCGGGAACTGCTTCAACCCTAAAACACTTACATTGTCTGTCGTCTTTCATTGTTTTGGAGAACACTAAGGCAGGAAAATCAGTCGATTGACATTGTGGATCCCGAAGTAGGTGCTGTACAGTACCGAACCGTCGATAGATCTTTTCGTACTTGCGCTGTGTCCCTGGGAAACGCGAGGCTGTGGGCTGAGTCAGGCAGTGTGAGAAGTGAGGTAGCGTGGTGAGAAAGCTGCGTGGAGGTGTTGTTGTGAGGCTGACCTCTGACCCCCAGCTGGACACTGAATCCATTTCTGTCCTTCCTAGAGAAACAATACAAACCTACACCATGCGACACACGACCTCTGACCTCCATCAACTCACTGACCTCTGAGCTCTGAACCCCTGTCTAATCCATCAGTGGAACTCTTTCAGATATCCATTGGCTGGTGTAGGCCCTTTCTGAAGCCTCTAATTTATTCATACAAAGATATACAGTATGAATTGTACTGGATTAGAGTTTTTTATGACTGTGTACACAGGTGGCCAAGTATGCGTGCCTGCATGCAAATGAGATTAGTTCAGCAGGGAACAAATCCTGTTAGCATATTTGTATCACTTCAGAATATTATGTATTTAGGGAAAGCCAGACCCCCAGACAATTTGGGATAATGTAGTGCATCAAGAACACATGCAACAATGTTACAACTAAGGCTCTCATTACCATTAGCCATTAAATTAATGCTTCTTTTGAAATCAATATGCCACACTGCCACAGGACATCAGTTCTGGCTGAAGATGCACCCACATCAATGGAATTAACAAGATGTAAAGTAGTTTAAGTGTGGTTAATCACAAAAGAATTACATGTATGGATACCTGTGGGATGTACTTAAAATAATTGTGTGTAAATTGATTAGGCTACATGGCCTATCTCTGCAAGCAGCTCATGGACTGAACAGCTCCATGAGCAATGTTATCACAACAAATCATAGCATATCATCACATCACCAGGTCGCAGCACTCCCTTCCTGCTTCGTTGCATGATGAATTCACGATGCTTCTTGCAGTATGTAGACTTACAGTAATCTGACAGGAAGAAACACGCTGTTCAAAGTACAGGAGCCGGTGCCTTTTGTGCAGCCGTCACGGTAGCGTTACATCGCAAAGTTTGTCGTTCAGCTCTAGCATGTCTATTCTCCAGATGCATGGCTCATGGTTGTGCACATCATCATCTTTACTAAACTCGGAGGGGACCAGGGGAGGGAGGATCCGAGAACACAGGAAATGAAGTCGAGGAAGGAATCTTTACCACAATAAAAGACGATTTTCACAAAATGCTTGACGAAAGTCGACAGTAGTTGGATCCGCTGCAATCTCCATTGTTCCGAAGATGACAGACGTGACACAATGATCGGCAAGAAAAAAAGACGACCAAAAGACACAAGACAAGCATTCCAGAAATTTAATGCGGTTTCTTTCATAAAAGGAGACCTACAGGAGAGAGACTCGGGTGAACTCTCCCTCCGTGCTCATTTTGCAACCACTAAAGTGATAGACACACAGTACAGTAGAGCTCTACTCATTATGGTCATTGTCTGAAATGTCACTACTGATAAAGAATGGCCCACATCTCCTCTCACTAAGTTCCCACCAAATGAAGGAAGGATTGCCAGATCGCATTCTCCAATCCAGCAAAAAAAAGAAGTACGGAATGTCAAACATTTAATGGCTCGCGGTCATGTTCAGGGTTGACCAGGCTGCATGGACGGCCTAAACATGATGGTAGGCACACAAGCAAGTGCACACACAAACGTGGATTCGTGTGTGACATTGACACGCACGCACACACACGTCATATTAAAACATGTGTGCTATTTTTCAAAGGCTCCGTATTCTCTTTCCCAGACAGAAACTAAACCTATGCATCAGGTGCTGAGGTCTGGAAGATCCACAGGGCTCAGTGTGTGTCTGTCTGTGTGTGTGTGTGTGTGTGTGTGTGTGTGTGTGTGTGTATGTGTGCGTGCGTGTGTGTGTGTGTGTGAGTCTGTGCGTGTGTGAGTGTGTTCATGTCGCACACTAATGCCCATGTTTGTCTGGGGATATATTTAAACCTATTGGCGCCAGTGTCATAAACCTAACAATGTAACACCACTAACATACATAAGGCATGGTCTGGGCCCCCTTTAGCCCTCTCTCATGACAGAGCCATGTGAAGGTTTTCAAGAAAAAAACATTCTGAGGGCGGAGCAGGGTAGGATAAAGGTAAGAAAGCAGAATCAGAAGAGAAAGAGGGAAGGAGGCGGGCTGTGGTGGTACAGGAGGAACAAGGACTTCTAGCGAGCAGAAGGCTGTTTGTCAGGGGAAAAGATACCGAAGAGGGTGAGAGGAGCGGAGGAAGGAAAGCGGCGTGAAAGTGGGGGTGCGGGGTGGAAGTGAGTTGAGGGCGGGAGTTTTGGAGAGGGTGAGGCGGGCACAGGGGAATGGAGAGGACAGAGGTGAGAGGGGAAGTGAAGGGGAGCGCCTGTGAGGGTGAGCTGGATTATGAGAGAAGGGGGCCAGGGGGGTGTGAAGAAGGGATAGGGTGAGGGCGGGTGAAGGTGAGGGTAAAAATAAGTAGGTCCGGGTCATTCAGTTTGCTAAGCCAGTTTGAGAAAAGCAGCAGGTAGCTTGGGAGCTGTCCAAAGATGTCCTACTCTGAGAGGAAGCCAAGCGAAAGAGAGGAGAGGGGAGGAAAACCAAAAAAAAAAAAACATAAACAAAGTATGCAGAGGCCAAATAGATCTCTTTGACTATGCTTCACCCAACATATATCTGACTGGGAATATCTCACACAAGACACTCCTTGTGTATATTTGTAATTTGTCAATTACTGTGGAAATGGTGGTGATGTGGTTTGGAAGTGTTCTACCCACAAATCTGGCAATGTCGATGGTTGTTACGGTTTCAACCCACACAATACTATTACTACCACTACTGATACTGCTACTAGTATGACAACTATTACTATTACCACAACTTCTTCTACTAAAACTGCTATTACAACTAAGAATACAACAACATTATAATAACGTGAAAACACGATTGATACTAGTAATACTTCTTGTACAAGTACTAGCAGTACAAAGAAAAACAACAACAATCGAATGTGGATACCCCAAGAAGAAATGTAAGTCATTTGCTTTGAAGTTAAGATAAGGGGTGGAGGAGTATCGACGTTAAATACAGTAGTTTCTACAGTGGAATCATTTTGGTGATTCACTTCCCAGACCAGGATCAAAGCATACCACCCCAGATCCTATCATGGTACGACTGATGGTCAAATGAAACGGTCTAGTATTTGGTATCCAATGCGCTTGTCAAGCTCTGGGTCCAGTTAGATTGAGGAAACGTGTTTTTGCTTTGCATGGCAGCACCTCCCTCTTCAGCTTCAGGGTACACAGTTGTATGTCTGCATCTAAATGAACCCCCTTCCTTAGTGCACACACACACACACTCACACACACACTACGCCTATCCCCAATCAATATCCCTGTCATCAGCTCTGCCCTCCTTTCGACTGTACCGTAACCCTCATAATGGAGCCTTTGTTCTGCTAATGTGCCATGTCATTGGTTCCCCATATTGTTTTTCGCCAGTCACAGATGGATTGTGTGTGAAAGAGAAACAGAAACACAGATCAGACAGGGATCCTGAGCCGATCCACTAACCGAAAACCTTTTCCTATAAGTCGCAATGGGACGTATTTCACTTGGGAAAGACAGTCGAAGGTGGGTCTCCCATTGCATCGCATGCAAAACATTCTTATCAGTTGGTAAGGTGTTCTATAAATCCAGAACACGGCTGGATCTACAGTAACAACTCAATTAACCAGAAGGTATTTATGTTGAAGTGTACTTACTTGTGACGGGTCATGGGCTTCCCTGGTGTGTATAGGGGGTTGACTCCAGCTTTGTACAGGTTGTATCTGCTCCCGTAGAAAGGTGCTGCGTGGCCTCCATAGAAGGTTCCCTTGGTATCCACCACAGACAACAGGACTCCAAGGACGAAGGACTGAAGAGCCACTGGGCGAGAAGCGGACCTCATCTTGCTCTCTACGGACGCCGCCAAAGGAAAGCTCTGGAAAAGTTCTTCTCGTTTTTTTGATGTAGTATTATTTTGGTGTCACAGATGCTCTGCGCTTGAGGACCCTCTCCTTCTGGATGGAGTTGCAGTCCTTGTCCTCAGTCAGCCCTAAAGGAGACAGGCAGGCCAGCCTTCTGGAGCATCCAAAACATCCTGCCCTAGTCCTCACCTATTCTGGAGGGTCGGCGAGTGACAGGCGCACAGGAAGGCGCCTGGAGGAGGGAGACAGGAGAGGGAGAAGGATCGGAAGCAGAGAAAAACAACACCAAGGTGTGTTGGGGGAGGATTCCGGAAAGAAAGTCCGAAAGAGAGATCGAAAGCAACAAGGAAAATTGAAAACAGAGGGAGTGAGAAAGTTAGAGAGCGAGAGAGAGAGAGGGTGTCGGGGTCTCTAGGAAAGCCACAGGTCCATCCGCACATGCTCATGCGAATGGATGTCTGTGAGTCGGAGTGTGTGGGTGTGTGAGTGAGTGGAAGGGATCTGCTGAGTAAGCCCGGTGCTTCCAGTCGTCTGTGCCGTGTGTGAGCAGGAGCTGTGTGTTCCCCTCCTGCCTCGGAGGGGGCAGGCAGGGAGACATTTGCATATCCCTCCCCAACTCCAGCTCTGGCCACTGCCCTGAAACGCTACCCATACTGGGGTAGAACAGCCCCTTGATTCTCTCTCGCTCTCACACACATGCACCCATGCACACACCAACACACGTGCGCAGGCAGGCAGGCGACACACACACACACAAACAAACAAACACACACATGCAGCTGGAGCGAAAGGCTTAGGCATCATTTAAACAGTGTGTGCCAACAAAGGATATTACTGGCACAAGCCCTGTCATAATAGATTTTTACAAACCATGCCAGTTCAGTATTTTGAACGTTGATCTGATTTTGCGTCTGCAAAGTCGTCCTTGCTCCACACTGATTCCTAAGAAGGAAAGCGTTCGACTGAGCCAACACCCACCCCAGCCCCCCCCCCCCCCCCCCTTTGACCCCTTTATATGAGCAGCAGACCTGGCCCATCCCCTTCTCCCCTCCCCTTCCATAGCATGTCTCTCTCAGTCCCTCCTCGCCCTCTCTGTCTCCCTCTCCTGTGTCTCCCTTCCTCCATTCCCTTTCATCTTCATTCCCTGTCATCTGTCTGTCTATCAACTTTTCTGCCTGCCTGTACTGTATGTCTAACCTGTATGTCTGACCTGTCTGTCTAACCTGTATGTCTGACCTGTCTGTCTAACCTGTCTGTCTGACCTGTCTGTCTAACCTGTCTTTCTGACCTGTCTGTCTAATCTGTCTGTCTAATCTGTCTGTCTGACCTGTCTGTCTAACCTGTCTGTCTGACCTTTCTGTCTAACCTGTCTGTCTGACCTGTCTGCTTATCTGTTGGATCTTTCTCCCTGTCTGTCTGACCTGTCTGTCTGACCTGTCTGTCTAACCTGTCTGTCTAACCTTTCTGTCTAACCTGTCTGTCTGACCTGTCTGCTTATCTGTTGGATCTTTCTCCCTGTCTGTCTGACCTGTCTGTCTGACCTGTATGTCTGACCTGTCTGCTTATCTTTCGTATCTTTCTCCCTGTCTGTCTGTCTGTCTGTCTGTCTGTCTGTCTGGTCCATGAGCAGCCTGCCTGCAGAGCTAGAGAGTTGCTGGACCTGAACACAATGGAACCCCCCTTCCTCACAGTGGTCCACCATTATCCCCAGTCCAGCTACTCCAGTCCCTTGCTTCTCACCCCTCACTACACTTGCTTTCATACATCCCATACATGCAGTATTCTTATTGTTGTGCAAAACAGGAACATGAGTCTAGAAGATCGAATTTGAATAAATTGGTTTGAGTCTTAAATTGAGACCGGGAATTGGCAATAGCCGGGTTTCGGCTTGGAACTTCTCTTATTTATTTTTTTGTTTCCTTTCTATTGTGTTGTGTGTGTGTGTGTGTTTGTATGTGTCTGTGTGTGTTATATGACAGAGAGAAATAGAGAGAGAGTACAACAACTGTTTTACTATACAACTATTTACTGTAAGAGCCACCCTGAAAATCGGAAGAGACAGAGTTCTAAAACGACTCGTTTGTTTGTTTGGTTACCGTGGGAGTCTCTTCTCACATCCAGCAGTTGCCTGGATGCAGTTTACCATGCTGTATTTACTCTTCATTTACAGGTCATTGTGAAAAGAAAACGGACAGATGCACTCTAGACCAGGATACACACACTTGCAAAAAGGCACTGTCTGTGTGTGTTTAGGGCCAACAATTTGAAACATCAGGGCCTAACTAAAATACCTGAAATCTCTTAGACTAAACAAAAAATGTTTTCAAGGTGAGGGGGTTTGCCATCTTTGCCCCTGGTGGTTTTAAAACATTTGAAGAAAATTGGGAGAAGATGGTTCTCTTCCACAAAGAAGACTTGAAGCTTCTAGGCTCACTTATGAATGCAGGTGACTGTACAACTATATTGGAAAGGGTCGTTTTGTAACAGACAGTTTAGCTGTGCAATAGCACTAGAACCGCCTAAAGGGCTCTGAAAAAGGTTATGTCAACTTTTCAACAACTTTTTTAGCCGACTACACATGATGAAGTAGCTTTAGTTGCACACACGTTATTAAAAGTCAGCTTTTTTTTCACCCATTTTAAAAGTGTTTAAAGTTAAAAAGCAGGATGTAAAAGTTCTTGGCTTGCAATGCATCAGAACCCGTTCTCTACCAGTGTCCTGATGCTTTTTGTTAGGCTAATCTTACTTCTAACCGCCAAAAACGTAAGTTGTATGCCTAGACCTAACCAGAACCCTAACTACACCAATGGAATCCCAACACTATCCGCAGGAGTGGCTTCCCTGATATCAACCACGTCAAAACTTGAAGGGATTTTATCCTGGAAGCAAAACCAATCTTGCAGACATACAATCATATCAACATATTTTGTAAAATGCTTACCACTGTGATTCAGTCCAATGTCATTTTTCTATTACATGGAATGTCAACATGTTAATCTAAGGTTGAATGTGAATGCCTTGCAACCAAACAAGGTTTGAAACCAAAATAATTTAGTTGTGCATTCCAGAACGTATAGGTTAAGTCAAGCCATGAAAACCAAGGATAAGGACAGGGCTTGGGAAACTTTTATAAAACTTGAAGAGATAAACAGTCCCAACCAAACAGTTCTGTTCATCTCTCACTGGACACCCAGCCACACACCCTAAACGACCATCCTCCCATTTCTTCACATTCAGTAGAAATCTATGTCTGTTATTATTTAATGTAATTCCTGTAAAAGGCCTGTGTAAAAGTTACTCGTGAGTAAATGCACACAAATAAATCTAATTTGGCCTATTCAGACACCAGTGGATCAATAATAATCTTCTCTGTACCCAAAACATTAATTACCATCACATTTATATGCATTTTCTCTCCACCCACACTTAAATTCAGGTTATTTTCTTGCCTGGACCCACCCTGCCTGCATGTGATAAGACTGATGTGGTTCCCTGCAGAACAGCTTGGTGCCTGTTCTGACCCACTCTGCAGAATATCCTCCCTCTCCCTTGTAGCACATCCAAGATACACCGGACAAAGTGAGGAGGAAACTATTTCTGAACTTTTTGGCAGGTATTGACCAGAGGGGATCCATTAATAGGTGTGTCTTTAAGTCATCTTTCAGAACGATCTTTGGCAGACATTTTAATAGCTGTCTGTCCCAGGACAGTATCATTTGAAAAGCCAACGTGAACTCCAAACTAATTTTTCCATGTGCTGTTATTTCGTGTTATGATTGGCGAGTGGCATGTTGAAACAATTCTTATGACAGGCATTTTGTTGCAAATCTAACAAATAGTGAATTATTAACACAAATGTTTAGGTTAGGTTGATTAAAACAAATATTTAGTTTGGGTTTAAGCATTGAAAAATAAAAGGTTACGGTTAGAGTTAGGGATAAAAAAACCCTAAAGAGAAAAGTCTGGCTGAGAAAAGACACAACAAAGTGGTCGCATGGGGCCGGACACGGGTGTGTGGCGCCAAAGTGCTTTGTGATCCATCATCCACCCCCTCCTGCTACCGTCCCTTTGGGAAACTTCTAAAGAAACCTGCACCCCATACCAAGATTTGCACACAAATAGCAATTTGACAAAAATTGTGGGCGTTATTGGAAAAAAAACATACCATACTTTATTAAGCCAGGTCTTAAGTCAGGATAGTGTACATCTAGGTCTTGTTGTATGCGGGGAAAAATATGGTAAGAAATGCAGTGCTGTTGTGTTAGCATTCATCTCAAGTCAGGGTTGATTCTAATATATTTCACCTGCCCCCCCAGCCCCGCGAATAAAGAATGGTATAATTACATACATACATGAATGCATCCAGACGAGCATGTGTATTGTGGCACTCTTCACAGTAGCTCAGCTGTCTCACTCCTGCATGCTTGTTTGTTCCTTGAGGTATTTTCAATCTGACGTGCCGAGTCAGTCTCCTCAGAAAGCAATTAGGACAAACATCAAGAAAGGTTGATGAGGATGTAAAGGAGATTCTGGAACTTGAAATGTATGCCTGAATCTTTTCAAATTAGTTCAGACTTGAAAAGAATTCAGGCAATATCAAGTACTTTTAAATGGATCTAAACTTTAGATTCTATAGTCCTCATTGTATCTCATGGACATTTTATTGTGATGAGTAATCTTTTATCTAACTACAAAGGCAGTAATCTCAGTCCGTGTCTGTCTGTCTGTGGCTCAATTATCCCGATAATCGGGCACTGTATGAAGTTGAGTATTACTCAGGACCCAAAAACGTGCAGTGTCGCATGTGAAGTTGTCTAGATGAGCGGTTCATGAGAGCCGTACTAAGCGATGGAGAACGGGCACTGTGCTAGTATTGTACATTTTGAGAAAATACAATCTCATTATTCCTTGACAGGTTTCAAGATAATCTTTCACTTGGTCTGACTTCATGACATTATCTGACAGAACAAAGCTCACTGCAGTCACATGGAGAACAAGAGATGGGAACCAAGTTTAATGAATCAATTTCAACAAGACAGCACACCACTCAGTAACTTTCATTAGTGTAACCCCGTTATGAACCTTCATAATCAGCATTCTTCAGGCTTTTTACTGGAAATTATTTTATTAGATTCAGTCACAGAGACATAGCAGAGAGGCACAAGAAGAGAGAGAGAAAACAGATTCTTAGGCTGTGACATCAGCCACTTAACGTAGCGAAGGACACTTGATCTGTTCCCACAGTAGTGACCTGGGAAATGAACCAGTCCCCATAAAATGGGGGAAGATGAAGAGGATAGAAAAAATTCTCATGGATTTCATATGGATCCCCCTCCTACCCAGCATCTGTTAGACATGATACATTATATGTCGTGCAAGTGTGTACACCATCATGACTGAAGGCTCTTAGAATGTTTAGCAACAAATGATTCCCCTTCTACAGGACAAGAGGCACAAATAGAACAGCCTTGATAAAGAAGCAAGCTTACAGCGTTCGCATGGAGCAAAAAAAGCAAGTGGTTTATTTCAGTGAGCCGGTTCAAAAATTGCCTCAAGGCTCGTAAAATCAACTACTGTGTTTAATTGGAATTTGTGAAAGAAAATCCTATTTTATAGATGATCTTATTTGAGTTACAATCCCTTCAATATTTATTCTGTCTGTGTTTCCCATTTACTAAAAACAATGAGCAGCCATAAATACAATCCCCAGTAAAGAAGAGCGTTTACTTTTACAAATAGGTGGTTGTGCATAAACACATATACTTTACTGGGGTCAAAAGGTGTTTCCTGCAAAGGCACAGCCTCCATTTTTGTACAATAGAACCGGGAGGATAAGAGCTCTTAAAGCTGTAGGTGTGGGAACGGAATGACATTTCAGCGTGTAACCCTAACCCCCGATACCACAATACTCTCTCTCTCTCCATCTCCCCTCGGCTACGTTCGGCCACACACTCCTTTAGGTGTTCTCAGTGTCTGTGTGAGGTATGCACCCCTGTTTACCCACTGTCAGGTTTCTGGAGGAGGGGGTGGGGAGGGAGGAGAGGATATTGTCACAGACTCAGGGTTTTGCTGAAAGAGAGTGAGGGGCATGGGAGGGCAGGGGAGAATACTGTTGCAAGTGTGTGAGGTGAGATTAAAAAGGCAGCAGTTTGTGACCACCGGGGGCATAAATATAGCTTGCATGACTGTGTGACCTTCTGTGTTTGTCCAGGTCTCCTGAGACAATGTCGTGGATGTCAGAAACGGAATCTGAAAATGCCAAGCCACTGCTCAGACTGCACCAAATCCCAGATTAGCTTGTGGTTCGACAGCACTGACCTTGTTTGGTCATAATATAATTCTCCCTCTCACCCTTCGTGGCCTGCTAGGGTCACAAGACTTGTGTTTCTACAAAAAGAACAAAACAGAGTATTAAGTCCTCACCACACACGAGCACAATTACTATATTTCTCTTTCTAAATCAGAGAAGCACCTTTAAGAGTCCTTTCTTCCACTGTCGTGTTTGTGGGAACATGAGTAGGTGTGTGTGTGTGTGTGTGTGTAGTCTTGTTTAACTACCCTTCTGGGGACCAGAAGTCCCCATTTACAGGATAGTAAACTTAGAAAGAATTGACCTTGTGGGGATATTTTGTTTGTTGTCGGTCCCCGCTAGGATAGTAAAACAAATCTGTGTGTGTGTGTATGCGATACATCATTCATCATTTTGGTCCCTGTTCATATAGCATCATCTTCAGGGGCTATCATTCACATTCACTATCCAGTCAATGACAGCAGCACTTCTAAAAAGTTTCTTTTTTATACAGATACACAAACAGTTTGAACAAATCTGTTCCTGAGGTAAGTCAGAAGATATCTCCAGATTTTTCAACGTCAAAATGGTCCTAAATACAGTCAATACAAGTTGAAGAGGGTCGATGGAATAAAACGATTGTTATACAGAGCCTACATACTGTAAGTAAACTCGGACCTAATTCAAGGAATGTTAGATTAATTTAATACCACTCCTAAGGGGTCTAATTACATATCTGCTTTAAAACCACAAATCATGAGACACTGGAGTTGTTGGATGCATTCCATATGATTTACAGATTCCACAAGAAGGCATGAGATCATTGTGTCTTGCACAGCAACGACCCTCTGCCATATGCGGTTTTGGGCAAATCCGAGATTACTTTGGATTTGTAATCAATGTTGCTGCTTTTGCTATTTACCCACATGCACCGCCGTACAGTCGCACACACACAGTCTCCTCTCTCTGGTGGGTACGGTCTGCATTCACTCAGCATCTGGCTTTGATTACCATAGACCACCATCACCCTCCCCAATTCCACCGGCAACACACACACTTTTCCCTTTTCTCCACTTTTCAATTCCTCACACAAACACACACCCGCACACAAGCACTTTTTTTCAATCACGCACACACATACACATACACACACACACACACCTCACCCATATTTTATAACTCCTTAGTCTTTTGCCTGGCTCCAAAAACTCAGAGCACAATGTGTCTTTATCTGGGGCAGGAGCTGAGTTCAGCGTAGTCCCTGTAACCTGCCCTACTACGAGCTGGGAGCTGTGGAACAGAACGGCAGACAATGCGACCCATTTAGTTCCTGTGTCTGGGGCCGAGTGTGCACGTGCATGTGTTTGCACAAGGGCGCACATTAGCCCAGGAGCTTGAGAGCGCGCATGTCAATATCTATGTTGTTTTCTTGTGGTTGTTTTTAGATTAGATTAGATAACGTTCTTGTCTGTTATTCACTGACATTTTCTTTGCGTGCAACAAGTGCATCTTTAAAAAGATGTGCATGACACAAGACAAACAATTTTTTATAACCTATGTTTCTTGTGTCTGGGAGCTCTATACATCCACGAGAGGCACATGAAGGGAGAGACATTTAAAATGAGGTGTTTTTGAGATGAACATGCATTTACAATGAAGCCCTTGTTTCCTCTGCAATGTGTTCTCAGTTGCAAAGCAATTAAAGGCCAGTTTACGGGCCAGAGCTGTTCCTTTCTCTGGCACTGACGCAATCCTTCAGGTTCACTCCACTTGGTGCCGTAAGCAACGGAGGGTGCACGCACACACCTTCCACATCGGGCGGAGCTAAGCGTGGTTTAAGCTTCTGGATAAAGGTGCAGTAAGTTGTTTCCCTGCCGTCTCTCTTGTACACGATGGAAGTCAAGTCAGTTGGTGTGCTTTCCGAAAGCAAGGCTCTCCAGTTCAGCCCTTATTTTTCTCTTTGCCTCAGTCCAGTTCTGTAACGTTAGACAACGGCATGTAAATATAAGACTTATTTACTGTTGTCATAGGTCGGACTAACCTACCTTAGTATTAAGCATTGTTACTGTTGATGAAAATCTCTGAGAGACAGACGTGCTATTTCTACACAAGCACCCTGTACATGCAGTGAACTTTGCAGAGTTCACGCTGCAAGGCCGTGTTGATAGAATGCTGATAGAATCAAACAGAAAGAACAGGGGGTTTCCCAGATGGATTGGATCAGAGGTGAGCGTGTCTGTCTCACGGCAGAACATCAGAGATTCCGTTCTTCAGCTTGCAGGCCCGTCCGGACACCCAAATCAGGTCTGAAAGTGTGTAGTGTCTGCCTTGCCTTGCACAAGCATTCTCTGATCCAGACCATTGGAGACCATTTCAGAAACAGGCATTTAGAAAACACTGAATGCCTGCAGAACGTCAATGTTATTCCCAGTCACATCGCAAATAAACGTCTCATGTAATGAATATTCCGAGGCTAAATATTGTGGTTTTGCAGGACCATATCCAGGGATCAGGCTGGTATGTGCATGTTGTGTTTTTGCAGTGAGAATACCACCTCTGGCTGATTCTGCTCATGATAACACCAACCCGTGTGTGTGAACTGGCATAACTGTGTCCATATGTGTGACACAGTCGTTCTCTTGCTCTCTCTACCTTTGTCTCCCTCTTTCGTTACCTCTTTCTCTGTCTCTGGTTCTTTGGCAACAGTTAAAACGACGCATCAAAAGAGATGATTCATCCTCATCTGGAAGTGTGAAAGGAGACATTAAATGATTTCGGGGTCCTAAATTCAACCAGGTTAACACTTTGGCTTTGCTCTGAATGGGTGATGGGTGAAGGGGTTCAAGCTACATTATGGATTAGAAAATACCCACCCAGGTTCGGGATTGGAGGGAGGGGGGGGTACATAACTCAATACCCTTGCTGGTTCAGTTTCATCAATCATTTCAGATTCTTTTACCAGGAATTTGAGGCAAATAAATGAAGGTGTCTTCGTTCAGATAAGAAGGATGTTATCTGTACTTCTATCAGTTAAGGAACGTGGAACACACACAGCATTGTGTGAGGATGTTTGGTCTCTCGTGGTTTTCAGGTTAGCACTCCAAAAATGGACCACCTTCATGGGTGTGTGTGTGTGTCCGGGGGTGTCCAATCTACATACAGTATGGGGTGCTTAGGAGTCTGTGTGAGGTCCACACTTGATGCTTCTCTTGCTCAGGCGCTTCCATGAAAATTGACGTCTTCTTTCAGTCTACACATTTTCACATGACTGTAACCACTCAAGTGTAGCTGAAGTGGGACCATTTTTGTTTTGGACAGGATTCAAATCAAATTAAATAAGTGAAACTTAGAAACTGCTAGCATGCAACATGTATAACGCATATCAACATAGTTTCCCCCCTTTTAACATAAGGTCGCATTGTCCCACACACACATACCTTGATGCTTCCTTTTCTATCATGAATCCCTCATGAAACCTTAATCCTAATTAAGTGGGCCTACCAGCGCTGCTCCCTGGGTTCCAAGCTGACTCTGGCGTATGGGACCGTACCAGTGCTGCCATGTGCTTTATGTCACTAAAAGCTCTGACTGATGAATAGTGCCAAATCCAGGCATTCGCTGGCTGCATTTTTGTCCTGGTTTTACAACAGAGAGGGGCAAAAAGTTATTTTCACATCCATGGAAACTCAAGGGACTCTGGATTTTAAAAAGCCCAACTACAGAAATAGGTACTCTATCGTAAACTTTCCTTCATGGTCCCCGCCCTTCGTTGAGTTTTAGACCAGAGCAGACTCAGTCACTGGTTTGATAGCCAATCCCAAAACTGAACAGATTTATTTGAAAAAGAGAAATTCATACACGCCACCAACACTAATTTGGTATTATATCATGCTTTTTGCAAAATCCTAGAAGTGTCAAAAGATTTAAAGTGAATAATAGCATAAACATTATGATATCAACCAAAATATTATGTTTATTGTAATTAGAACTTACAAATGTATGTAAGAAAATTATAGTATAAAAATACCTACTGTCTTGTTGAAATATGCATTATAAAATAAACCTAAATTAAATGAAAATACATTTTCCACACTTGGGAAACGCTTGCAGTGCTCTCACTACAAGAGGAGTGTGAGGAGATGGTCCTGCTATTTGAGGACCGTGTGTGAGGATTAGACTCTTAACCTCTGCACCTCTGCGCTCCGTAAAGACACCCAGGAAAGACAGTCGGTTAGTTCATCCAGCCTTGAAGATTCATCTCTCTCAATCCCAGTCCTTTCCATCCCAGACAGTCTCTCTCTGGGTTAACTACTCAGCACGACCGTGGAGCCGCTTAGTGAGAAAGGAGAAGGCCCGAGTCAGCTTTCAGTCTACTGGCCGGTCGGATTGTCTGTGTGGTTGTTCGTCCATATTTAATTATTTGCCTTTCGAGCTTGTCTGTCTCACGCGCGCGCGTTCACATACACAGTACACACACACACACCACACACACACACACACACACACACACAAACACACACACTTACACTCTGGCTCTGGCTGTGTCTGAATTATGAGTGTCTTACCTGTTTTATTGGGAATTACTTCACCAGTCCACTGTCAAGGAAATGTCGAGGTTTAGTTTGAAAGTGGAGACCAGTTTGGAAACACATTTGCATACAGAAGCAGGCCCTATCTGTCTGTGTTCAAGGTGATGAGGCCAGGCAGCCTTTAAATGGTTGCTCAGAGCTCAGAGAGCAAGCATGCACACAGTAAATTCTCATCAAACCCCTCTCTGCAAGTTTAGAGCCTTGGCTTTTTTCTCAATTTCCTGTGAGGCCGGTAGTAAAGAGGGCCTCATATGGGCTGCAGTCTGGACTCGGCTTTGCCAGGAATCTCAGAAGCGCATACCTGGGGGAGCAGAGACAGGATACAGGAGGCAAGGGCACAGCATCAAACACTGCGCTACTGCTGACACCACTTCAATCACAGCACACTGGCTGGCAAGCCGCACGGAGCTGGACTCGACTCAGCCTCTAGGATTCACCCAAACTGATAATGTATATCTGGTCATGTTTGGAAAACATTCCTATAAATGGACGTTATCTGTGGAAAAGTGGACCACATAGAGTAGGGGTATTCGATGCAAAAACATAAGCAAAGGTCACACATTTCCTGGGTAGAACATTAACGAAACGTAGAAGTGATGAAGTCACATCTTCTACATCCACTTCATACAGCCGCAGATGGTTCCAACCAGACCCAATCTCCAGAACTAGTCCAGTTAAGAACCAATACATCGGCCAATACATCGGCCAATCAACAAAGAATCCTGACACCTAGCAGTCTAAAGATTCTCATGACATGGTGCTTCGATCACGGTGTTACCTGTCAAGGACACCACCCATGTCCTGCAAATGGTACATCAATTAGGACATACAATGCCCATGTGTTTATAAATCACAACTTGTAATGGACCGCAAGTCTTTGGTTTTCTATTAATGCCACAATTTAGTGTCAAATACTGGCCAACTTTCGTCTCCAAAGCATTCGATTGTTGACTAGTCCATAATCAGAGAATGACAAGTGACTTTTTACACTTTGTCTCCAATGAGAGGCGTGACACAAAATTAGTGTCCTAGTGTGACCATACTGTCTGCTACAGTGTTCAGGAACAGACTGGCCACACACACACACACACGTACAACCACCTGGCACACCTGTTTGTGTTGTCCCCAGTGTAATAATGGTTTCCACGTGCCACATTCTCCACTGGTACCGAGTCTGGCCACTCTCCATTCCCTGGGGCCAGGGCTAGTAAAATATAGCTATAAATAGGGCCCACTATTTCTCTTCTGCTCATAAAACTGCGTATGGCTGGACTTCTCTCCCCTGTGGCATCTGGCATCATTTGTCACATCTGTGGTGAGCAATTATGTATAAAAGGAAGCCAGGGAACCCAGAAGAACCTGGGCTGGTTGATGCCAGCAGCGTTGCTAAGCTGAACCTCCCCACAAAAAGAGAACTCAATGTGGAGACTCCAGTAGAGCTAAGGGGGTGGAATTACGAACCAGGGCCATGTATCTCGCATGACATCATTGTTTTCCAGTGCACTGATGCCGTTTACATTACACTGTATCAGCCACAAGCAACAAACAATGCAGTTGGGCTCAGCTAACGCGGTGTTCTGAACACTGTTCCATTGCCGTCCTGTCAGTTTGAGCTTTGAGAGTTAGTGTCAGGTAGCTATACGTCTATGCCCAAAACTATCCCTAACCAACATGGCTGTGGTGCATTTTCTAAGCAATGAACATATCACCAAGGCATCCCTGGCATCTCTAAGGACCGGGGTGAACTGGTAAAACACATGAGCAAGTCACAAGGAAGCAGCAGCATTGAGACCAGCGGAGGCACCAAGAAAACCAGGCATGTGATATGGCAGGTGGGTGGGTAATTGAACGAAGGAGTGAGTTGAAACAGATTATTGTTGTTAGATGCACGTGTGCGCCATTTAGAGATTAAGTGAATATCATATCATATTTGCATCATGTTTTATATGGTCAGTGGTGAAATGTATTACATGATGTATAGGATTATTTATTATTAAGTGTCATTTATTATTTGATATAATCTAGGCATATAACCAAGGCAATTCATCATGCTTTGAACCCATTGTTATTTTCCAAAGGCAACAACTGTATTTGACACACATTGAATGTGCAGTTAGCATTTTTAAGAAGGAAATACCGAGGAAAATACTTTATAAAGTAGATGATAGAATGTGAAGGAGAGTTTTATCCCTTATTACAGTAATCTGGCACTGCCTCACTAGCTCAATATCTAACAGTTAGCTTCTGTTCGAGCAACATTTATTTAGTTACAGGTACATATATAATTAAACAACAATCAAATATGTGTAGAACAATAGAGGTCAAGTGTAATGACAATAAAATAATTCTGATATGATGATTACCAAACCATTTTCAAATCAAGGTGAATGCAATTATAGTTCATTATTTGAAAAATATGTTCTACAGTATCAGTTCATTCGTGATATAGTGAATGATTCCATTATGTCTCCTATTATTCAAACAGTCATTGTCAAGGCCTGCTAAGAGCATCTGGATGCCACAACCACCAGACTGTGAAGTGTAGTGAACCATGTGGCATTCATAGCTACAAAACTGTACAGTACCCAATCCTCAACAATATTACGTCAAGTCTTTTGAAAGGCTATTGAGCATGTTCAGTTCAGACCCAATGATAAAAGTAAGTCCAACGTCAATCTAATTCAGTGCACTGAAGCAGGTTAGACTGGCTAAAAGCATGACTTGTGTGAACAGCAGCTTGTAGTGTCTCTAGTAAAAGCAACCATTCATTTAGCATCTGTTAAAGAATTAATGGGTTACAGTGAGTTGGGTGAAGAATGTGATTTCTGGAACATTCACGGACACGTGTTGTCGATTACGTCTGGTTAATACACACACCTTACAGTGCTCATTGCCATGTCTTTCAACTTTGAGGTGGAGGTTCCTGCGCTGGAGTCTTCAAAGTTCTGTGGCTGGAACAAGCAGCTGTGTGCTAAACACAGGCACCCAGTTTGTGTGTGTGTGTGTGTGTGTGTGTGTGTGTGTGTGTGTGTGTGTGTGTGTGTGTGTCTGTGTGTGTGTGTGTGTGTGCATAATTGATGACTGTATGCACACATATGTTCATACTGAAGGCTGCCACAGACTTGAGCCATTATAAACGGCACGTATATCTTAATGAATTAATATTTCTTTTGGACTGAGAACTGAAAACCCATTAAATGCACCTTTAATCGGTTCTCCTTGTGAGCCTGATTAAGGAGCGATGCTGTATCTCTGTGTGTTTTCATTGGAAAATATTTTCTCTGCTCAGCAAAACAGACCAGTTGGTTCCCTAAGATTCATAAATGTTTCATAAATAATTGACTTCAAGCCACCAAAAAACCAGTCTGCTTTTTAAAATGTTCTCTCCAGAAAATTCTGTCTATTTCTGCAACATCATCTCAGTTAAATCGTACGTGTAGTTCTTGGTGGCAAATATTCAGGATGATGAGGAAACTCCTTGTGGTCCCCTCCACCTCCCTTCCCAGCCACCTTCCCATCTTTCCGTTCCTCTAATTCTTAATTTATATAGTCGTAGGTGCATCCATATTTGTGTTTTAAAATGGTCTCCCCCTTCTGGCCATGCCATTTTTCAGATTAGCTACAGGAGGTGCCATTTGTAGCGTTTACACATTTTATTTGTATAGCCCTTTTAAAGAAGCTTTCATGCCACAGAGTTACACAAGTAAATGTATGGTTTAACACAAATATTGAGTTCTGAATTAGCAGAGCATTTGAAATGTTCTGCATTGGTGTTTGTCTTACAACTCATGGAGCATGAATGGAAAACAGGTTATGAGGTTAAGTTACACATTCGGAGCATAATTACAATGAACACAATAATTTAATCAATGAGATAAGAAAAATCTAAACATTATGAGCTTAAAAGTCAAAATCACAAACAGACGGGCAATTGGTGCAGAGTGGACATCTTCAAAAGGCTCTGAATTGGCAGGAATGAGATGGTCACTGAAGAACTCAAACTGAAACTCTATTCTCAATTTCAAAAACTTACCCCTTTCCCTCACAAATAACACACACACAACATGTAAGCACAACAGGATACGTAATGGGGCTTGTCAGAAGGAAACCCCAGCTAAACTCAGAGCTAGAACAGCTAAGTGGGTGTGTAGATGGGGAGAGAGCTGAGAGCACTGGTGCAAATCAGTGCAAACTTGTGCTGCTATCTGTCCCAAATGGCCAGCCCACTCATACACTCCTTTACCGTCTAGAACATTTTCTCTTTTTAATTTTCTGTCTCTTTTCATTTTTGTTCTCTCTCTCTCTCTCTCTCCCCCTCTCTCCCCCCCCCCCCCCCCTCTCTCTCTCTCTCTCTCTCTCTCTCTCTCTCTCTCTCTCTCTCTCTCTCTTTCAGTTTTCAGAGGGTCGACTAGCATGAGATGGAATGCCATTCAGGGCTTTGGCTGAAGATTGAATGGTCGATGCAGAACTTTGTACATTCTGAATGCAACCAGAACTGAGGGAGTCAGGTGGCTGAGCAGTGAGGGAGTCGGGCTAGTAATCTGAAGGTTCCCGGTTCTATTAATGGCTGTGCAAAATGACGTTGTGTCCTTGGGAAAGGCACTTCACCCTACTTGCCTCGGGGGGAATGTCCCTGTACTTACTATAAGTCGCTCTGGATAAGAGCGTCTGCTAAATGACTAAATGTAAATGTAGAACTGATTTTTGCACCATGTATCTTATGTTTTTTTTTACAACAATTAAGCTGACCAAAACACACACTGTATACTGTGGTAAGAGACTGTTATGAAGACGGACCTCTCCTTCCAAAGAGAAGAAACGAATGTCTCAGGTGGACATTAAGATGATCAGATTTGTTGCTAATTGCAAAGTACAGAGCACTTTCCTTCACAAGCCTTCATAAGTTAAATGTCAGTGTTGGTAGTCATATTCCAGCCAGAGAATTTTTGCAAGTACGCATGATAGCCAAAAGGAGTGGCTCTTCTGTTAGACATTCTGGGCCTCTCACAGCCCCTTCCATAACGGGGCTGTCCAGCCTCCAGGAAGGCTTTGTGAGACGATGACATCAGAGTCCTCGTGCTTAATGGTCTCTGCATAGCCCCCCTCCCTTATTACTGTAATGTTTTTCTACCACCTCTCTTTAGAAAGGCACTTGCCATGGACTGTGCATCCAACCAACAAGTTGTGGTCAACGAGTGGTTAATCTCTTCCACAATCTCCCTCAAGGACTGCACCAGCCATTTTTGCAAAAATGGCTTGCAGAGCTTAGAACATCTTGTGGTGTTTTTATGTGAAGACTGCGGCACACGGGACAGCAGGGCAGTAAGAATGGAGAGTGGACTTCCATTTATAGTTAAGGCCCGCCCCTGAAAAACTTGGGGGGTCCGAAGTTATTTGTGTTCCCAACTTTCCCACCACCCCCCTCCACCTTAACGACCTTTCACACAATGTGAACACTGATCACAGGTATCAATTAGAAGGAATATGCACTTTCTGGAAGCTCAACTTCACCTACTTCACTGTTTGTGCAAATCAGCCTTTAGGACCCACAGAAACATAACCTCAGGGCTATCATGAAGTACTTGGCAACAAGGTTTATTTCTCATTTTCTCTACACACCCTTTTCTGTTTCTTGTTTATGTTTCCACAATGACCCCACTGGGGCCAAACAGAAGAGTTGTTTAGAAAGCCTACAGAAGACACAGAAAAACAAAAACAGGAAAAACTGCAAGACCAATTGTTGAGGAACTAATTGTTCCTTTAGGTGTGAGTCCCTCCTCCCCCCATACATGGTGCAATACCAGATCCATCCATCCAATGTATCTATTGTATATGAGAGGGAATGGGAAAATTCCCAAAGGTTACTGTTAGAAGACACATTACTTATTCTAAAAGTTTATATATTGTTTCCATGAGCTTCCAAAAAAGTTGGAGAGAGAGAGTGCATGTGTGTGTGTGTGTGTGTGTGTGTGTGTGTGTGTGTGTGTGTATTAGCGCGTGCACATGCAATTTGGCTTCCACATGCATCCTGAAGTGCTGCATTTTTGTGTGACTTTGATAAGAGCGCATTTTTTGTTTATTTCTTCCATTTCAAGCCAATGCTTGCATCCCCCGGGCCCACAAATAAGAACAAAATGCACGCAAATTAGACAGAACACAATGCAGCTCCTGTTGTTACAGTGCCCCCCCACCCTCCAACATACAGCTGCAAAATCATTACCAGATGTTTAAAGAGCCTCACTCTGCTAACTATCCCAAACACTCAGTCTCCCTCTACATCTATCCCATCATTCCTCCACTCTCTCTCCATGTTCTTTCCACTCCGTCTCTTGCTACACTCTCCACCCCCTTCTCTTTCTCTCTCCCTCATTGTTTCCCTCTCTCTCCTCTTCTCTTTCGCTCTCTCTATCTATCTATCTCTCACCCTCTCACTCTCACACTCACTAGCTCTGCCAGAGCAGGTTGGGCCCCATGGCACCATCTCCCAGCGCACATATGAAACACTGTTAAACCTCAGAACACATTCCTCCATCCTCGCTCCTCTATCTGTCTTGAACTCCCCGCACATGGCTCCATCCCTTTTAGAGTGGTGCCGTGTTGAAGAGAGACAAACAAATGAAAAGTAGTGACATATAGATCCAGAGCTATGAATGAGGAGTACTGACAGGGCTGAGGTTCTGGTCCATGTTCTGTTTTACAGATCCTCACAGGGTTCTGTTTTTTGAATGTGGAAATGCATAGCTTGGCCGGCAGGGAAAGGCTGATTCCCTCAACGCAACCATGAAGTACACCACTTAACCAACTTAACACTCACTAATGACAAGCTTATAATGAGTGGTTGAGATTTTACGAGCAAAATAAAGTATGCGAAAACGGTGCCATCAGTGTGAGTCCTGAACCAGACCATGCTTGCGACCAGCGGGAGAAGTAGGAGTCTGTTGGGGGTCCACTGTGACTCCCAAGGACGATTCTGCTTGAGCTCAGTTTGGCTCAGGAAGACGATGAAGAGCAGAACTGAAAAACAGTACCAAAACGTCTGAAACAAAAAACAGAGGCTGTGGACAGTATTTATTCAAGAGGAAGGGGAGTCACATGGCTGAGCGGTTAGGGAGTCGGGCTATTAATCAGAAGGTTGTTGGTTCGATTCCTGGCCGTGCAAAATTACGTTGTGTCCTTGGGAAAGGCACTTCACCCTACTTGCCTCGGGGAGAATGTCCCTGTACTTACTGTAAGTCGCTCTGGATAAGAGTGTCTGCTAAATGACTAAATGTAAATGTAGGAAGAAGAATTAAAAACACACACACACTTGTATACAGAGATAGAAAAGCACAATATACAGCACAAACCAGTTTAAGATGAGAGTGAGATTTACGGCAGAATTCAAGTGTTTCCAGACCACAGGCTAGGAGCGTAGTGGTAGATCATATATATTAGTGCTTACTGGATTAGCCACAGGTCTCAGAAGCCAAGCATGTGGAAAATCAAAATGTCTGAGTTATTTCAGGGCATCACTGGCCATCCCTAAAAAGAGGCCCTAACACAAAACCCCTTAGTGAGCCATGGCCCTAGGTCCCTCTCCCCCACAGGCTTAGACACCAGAGCCCCTGAACAGTTACATGACAACACTACATACATGGAAACATGTTCTCTATGAAGACACCCAGAGGACTGAAGAAATACTTCCATGGAAATGCTTGAAAACAGAATAATCGAACACTGGCATGGACAAGCATGTAAACAAGAAGGAGATGTTATTTCCACCAAACGTCTTCTGACCTCTGGGTTTCTGCTAGTTTTGGCCCCGGATGAGATGTTCCGCTTCAGTCGTAACCCACACACTCATAAAACTATATCCAGATGAAAGTGTTTTGATATTGTTTCAAATTTTTTACATAACTGATTTCAATGAACTAAAACAAAAATGGTTCCAACACCATTTTCTACATTGAAATAATTAGCTTGAAATGATCTCAATATTTGAATCAAAATAGGATCATCTGAAGAGCATCTTTATGAGTGCAGCATGTTTCTTATGGAGACAGAGAAAAAGAATGAGGATGAAGAAAAATAAAGAGAGGGAGACGAGGGGGAACGTTTTTGTGAAAGAGAGAGGCCGAGATGCTCATTAAAGGGACAGTATAGTTGACCTTTTGCTTTTGTTTGTTTGGTATTTCGCTCATGTTTACTGTTGGTGTCTGGGGTCGACATTCAGACCCGGACCGTTAGGCTTTCTCTCAGGGCAGAGTCCCCAACAATGGCAGGAGTCTGTTAGTCTGCACTGGGAGGCCCTTGTCAATGCAAGCCAGGGGCCTGGGCACCCCATCCATACCCAAGTCTGACCACAGGGTAACACAACAAGGCAGGCATAGGCTAAACAACAACTCAATGTGTTTGTATGGCTACTTTCTTGGCTACCATAGTAGTGATACCAATGCCCAAACAGCCAAAGGCCAATGCAGAGTACTGCAAATGTTCTACTCATGCCAAACTCTGAATATTTGTGTTTCACCATCCATTCACAATATTTACTTGTATTTCTACTCTTAATGTATAATTGTGTTCAGCCTGTGGTCTGATACTCTGAATCATTACCATCTCTGGAGGAGGGGGACCCCTTAGTGAATTGCTCCTCACAAGGTTTCTTCCAGTTGTTCCTTGTCTTGAGGGTTTAGGAGGGTTTAGGTGCAGTTCTATGGGCATCTGTGAAGCTCTCTGTGACATTGTTTGTAAAAAGTGTTAACATGTAGTCATTTAGCAGACGCTCTTATCCAGAGTGTTGTAAAAATTTATTTTAGTTAATAATAAAAACATGTATGATGGCTCACCGTGTTTGGAAAGAAGGAAGTCACAATTAAGTCATTTACTGAGGGCAAGGCCAGATTATTACCCCAAAGGGACCCTAGGCACTGAAGCTCATGTGCCCCCCCCCCCCCCCCCACCCCCCCCACCCCCCCACCCCCCCACCCCACAGATCGAGGGCCAAGCAAGCCTTGTGTAGACTGTTTTTATGTCGCCAAAACATTATAATAATAATACAATTCTCTGATCACGGAGGGCCCCTCTATGCCCAGGCCCCTGGGTACGTGCCTAGATTGCCCATATGGTAGATCCGGCTTTGACTGAGGGGCATTAATGTTGTCGGTCATCTCAATGCAAGGAACTGAAATTGAATTGAACTGAATTTGCTCAGACATACATTCCCGTTTTACAACTTTTTTATCAGAGCATGGTTATTACACCATTTCCTTAGAGATTACATCTCTCCCTCAAAAACTGTCGTTAGTCTAAACATACTCATACATCATCACAACATCAAGTGAGTTTACTTCCAATTACCCTGGCTGGATAATATGTCTGTGTTGGAATCAAACGGTTGATCTGAGATGATAAAACCACAGAGTTAGACTGACTGTTGGCTAGTAAGACAACATTGTGACAACAGGTGAGTGGGAATTCTTATTTACTGTTGAAGACATGTATTTCTTTATTGACAATGGTGAATGATACCCTGGCTCAGGGCACAGCCAGCACACAGACACACAAAGGGTTTAAGGTGGTTGTTAACTGGCTCAATATTTGCACCCATTTACTACACTCCCACAGATCAACAAGCTGTTCTATGTTTGGCTCAAAGTAAAATATATCAACAGTACTATTTGAACCAGAGGGGCAAATATGAGTACTTTGGTTTGTTTGAGTTACAGTCCTCTTCAGGAGGGAAGTGTCAATGTTGCACACAAGTCTGCATTTTTTGTCCACTCGCTTTACTCTCATATCAAATATTATACGATATTGTATATTACTTAGTTCGTTCACTGCAAAAAATTTTTTTGCTGCATTTCAACCTTTTTTTAAGTGAAGCCCCCTTAGAAAAGTGTCACCTTGTCTCACCCTTTGAGAACAACTGACTGGGTGACACTGACTTCCAATGATCCTTCCAGAATGTCATGGTTCATGGAGCATTTTCCATTGCTAGCTACCCTGATGGAAAACAGTACAAGACCAAATGGAACAAATGACTTGTTTTTGCAGTTTAAATTCACTTCAAAACAAATGTAATATTGGCTTACAATTTGTTCCTGTCAATACAGATGTTGAAATGTCATCTACAATTGCAATCTGAATCCTTTGTCTGGCCATCCTTGTACACTGGGCATGGAAGATCCTGTGGGATCAGTATTAGCAGTAGTTCAATCACGTGTGTAAAGTGTGTTTAACAAGGTTTCACAAGTGGATCGTCTATCAGAGCTCATGTTTAAGTGAATCCTGTATCACCACGAACAGCTTGAAGCTTTACAGAACAAGAATGTTAAACCCCCTTGCATGTGTTATGGCTGCCCCCCTGTTAAACAATAAAATGAGTTAAGCCCCCGGTCTTCTAGGATGAAAATTCCATTAAGACGCAAATTACTTGTCAGTATTTCTCTACAATGTCATCTTGAACTAAGTCTGGTTTTTATGATCAAAAACACATGGCCATGGGTTTAGAAACTATTAGCAGACTAGCCTTTTTATTCCATGTGTAGCCTCGTCAAGTTCAACCCACTCAGGACATTTTATATAGGATCCTTATTCTGAAGCTGCTTCTGGCAATTAAACAAAGTACAATGACTTATAATGGCTCTGCTCTCTAAACTATCCTTCCCAACCATTCTGTAAATACAGAGAAAGCTACCTCAATTGCAAAATGTTATGGTTCACAATAACCATGAAAGTTAGTGAAATGAGTGAAAAACAGACAGCCAAATGCACAGCACTAACTTTCTAGACTTGCATCAAAACAAACATGTGTCATTAGATGCAGTAGAATAGAATACATTCCAGACTAAAACCAAACAACCTCTCACATTATGCTGCAGTACTGTAATGTGTCATTCGTCTCACTTCGCACCAAGATGAAGGTTACCTAGCACAAAGAAATAGCACCATCCAGTGGTACGTATAGAACGGTACTATCTGGAACAGAGAGAAAATGCCACAAGGCTATGTATTTTGTATTCTCTACAGCTGTACAGTGATACTAACTCTATTTCTGTATGTGTGTACAGTGTGTGTTCATAGGCTCTTTCTGAAAAGAGACAACGGTCTCAAATATGGAATTACTCAAAGAAAACCTCAGGCCTTGATGTAGTTGGGTCATGTGAATGAAAAGGGCATCCTTGTTTGGCAGTCAGGTTTCCATCTTGTCATCATCATGATATTCATGAAGATATTAAGGCAGGAACCATGGGAATAATTGTTTTGTATGGTCCGGCTGGAAAGGATTGAATAATAACTACATTTCATAACACTAAGAACAGGATAAAGGATGTGGTGATGCCTGGGAAAAGTATTTGAAACCAAGTAGGTTTTGTTTTAACTCAGCTTTGCTCTGGACTTTGTCTCAGTGGGTTTAGTAAATCAAGTGCTTCCTACATCAATGATCCATATTGTCCCTGATGCATTTCTGACTGACCTGGAAACAACCACAACACACTGATACATGTAAATGGTGGAATTTATTCAATATTGAACCAGTCTTTGGCATTGGAACTGGTTCACATCCAGGTCCAGGCTGTTCCACTCCTTCGACCCAACAATACTCACTGAAACAGAAAGTGCCAGTCAACAAATATTATGTTATAAAGACACACGTCACTCATACAGAGACTGATGTAAAGATCACTTACCGCAGGTGTAAGTCATGTGCAGGTGTAGGACACATACAGGTATTTGTAGGTTCCATAACAGGGATCAGAGAACACAGAGTTGGAGGCAGACAGAGAACAGCTTGTATGTCCATTGCACCTGGGAAGGAGCAAAATAAGCGTGAGTATGTGTGTGTGAGAGAGAACACGCATGTCTGTGTGCGCGTGCACGTGTCTTACATGCCAGCCACCGACAGCAAGGTTGTGGGGTTGAGGCAGTTGGTGTTGCTAATCTGGCTTGGTGGACGACCAGTGACGCAGGTCACCCCGTCTGTGCGTCCATAGTTAGCACTGACAACGTTGATATGAGAACTCCCTGGAAACAGGAAGTTATTACCTCTGCTTTCTTACCATCAAAGTGTATGCCGTGTGGCACTATTAACAGTATAGTAGGGCAACAGCATTCAGTGTTACAACATACCACAGTTTAGGGTAGCCTGCTGGCCTTCACAGATCACTGTCGTCTCTGAAACAGTAATAGTACAAATATGTCAGTGTCGACGCTCTGCACACACACAATCAAACACACAAATACCAACTTGGGGGAATGCAGTTGTAGATCACATGCAGGTATTTGTAGGTTCCATAACAGGGATCAGAGAACACAGAGTTGGAGGCATCCAGAGAACAGCTTGTATGTCCATTGCACCTGGGAAGGTGGAAGGAGCAAAATGTGTGAGAAAAAGCAAACACGCATGTCTGTGTGCGTGCACGTGTCTTACATGCTAGTCACCAACGGGAAGGTTGTGGGGTTGAGGCAGTTGGTGTTGCGAATCTGATGTCGTGGACGACCAGAGACGCAGGTCACACGGTCGGTGCGTCCATAGTTAGCACTGACCACGTTGATCATAGAACTCCCTGGAAACAGGAAGTTAACCACCATTCTCTTACCATTAATGTAACTTCAGTGCTGTGGGAAACAGTATAGCAAGGCAACTGTACAACTAACAGTGTAGCAACGTACCACAGTTCAGGGTGGCCTGCTGACCTTCACAGATGTCTGTAGTCACTGAAACAGTACAAATTATAATTGTCAATCGTTTACAAAAAGCAGATCCTCCCTTGGACAATCAGGTTCTGAGTTTTACCTGCTCCTGTAGACATACAACATGCCAGCACTGAAAAAGACAAAGATCACAATCACAATCAGGCAGTTGGTCAAATATGGACTGTAAACATTCCTAGAGCATCATATACAGTCAGACCCAGATGCATTTGCAACATCTGCAACTCCTTCTGGATATTTGTGGAAAGACAAGAAACTCACCCCCACCCCTTTACATTTCATAAACGGAAACTAACAATTCATTGAAGTAATGCAAGGCTGAGTGTCACCCTGCCCCCACCTCTCAGGCTAAAATCTGGAGTTGTTGGATGGAGTCTACTTGATGGTCTCACCTCATTTTGTAACTTACTGTTGCATGTTGTTAAGGGTCAAGATGTGGTCTGATTGGTTGTTCTAATTATAGTTTGGTATAAAAGGGAATTATGAAGCATTGTTCTGTGGATTTTTAATCTCCTAAGCACTTTCAGTTCTGGCTTGTCCTACTCCTTCCTCACCTCTTGTTCTCTGATTAACAATAATTATAGTGGAGTAGGTAAAAACCTTCATTTTGTAACATGTTTACTTTGTAATCAATTCCATTATCCATTTCATTTCACCTTACTTTGACCATTCCGCCTCCAATTTAACCCATAGTCAAATAACTAAAATATACACCTTTCATTAAAGTGCCCCAGAACAAATGACTTCCGAACTAGTTTCACGATGTCTCTGGAACTGATCATTCCATAACATTTAAGTTTACATTTTTAAAAGGAGGGAGCAATAGGAGTTACCTTACAGTGAATCCAGTCACAAACCATAATCTAAATTCTACAACTTCAAACCCAGACAAACTTGAATGATAATGTAAATATAAAGTAGTCCTCCTGCTCACCAAGGAGCAGCCCAGAGAGACCAGGTACTTACAGATCAAAGCACCCAGCGTGAGACGAGGACTCATGGTCTTTCTAGACATTATAAAAAAACAACCTCACCTCAGACAACTAGTATTAATAAAGGCAAAACTTCAGACTCTTGGACAAACAGCAGCTGCGTGTGTTGGATATGTAGACGTGTAACGTGTCAATTGTATTTATAGAGGGGCAGGTGGTGATTGATTGAGTTCAACCCTAATCCAAAACACCAGATTCTAATAATTACCTGGCTGACAAGCTGAATCATATTTGTTCCAATTGTGGTTCCAAATCTGCAGGAAGAGGGTTGACCAGCCCAATAGTTGAATAAAGCAGGATAATTAAGCATTTGGTGATGCTTGGGACAAGTATTTGAAATGTTGTGTTTATTTTAACTCAGAGCTTTGCTCTGGACTTTTTTGGTCTCAGTGGGTTTAGTAAATCAAGTGCTTCCTGTATCACTGATCATCCTGACCCTGGTGTGTTTGACTGACTAACCAGGAACTAACCAGGAATACATGGAGGAATGTATTCAATGTTTTGTTGTTTGAATGATTGATTGTGTGACTGTCACACTTCCAGCCCGGCTCCAAAGGTCCAGCTCACCAGAGGAGTTACCTCTCACACACCTGCACTACATTCCCCTAATGAGCTGTTTCACTCCCTCATCTGTTGTAGCCAGACCCCCACCCCTCGCTCCTCGGTTTGAGGCAACGGCCCCGGTGGATGTTGATGGTATTGTATTTCTGATTAGGTACCTGACTCGTCTGGTCGATTTTATTCTTTATTACAGTTTTTCACGATTGCTAAAACACATTTCTTGAAACAGTCCACCATTTTCTCAAAACTGTAAACACAAAACCAAATATAGCTGCAAGCAGCGATGCGGGTTCCTCCGCAAAATGGCAAAATATTATAAAATGTAGGCTACATTGTAGAAGAGGGAGAATTGGACAACAAGAGAGCAAAGGTACTTCATGTAGTTGGCCAACAATAGGCTGAATGGGGATTTGAACTCATAAGGCATAAGCAGTAGCGGAGATAGCGTGGGTGCATGGCTGCGGCCGCCCCAGGGCCCCGTGCCAGTCAGTGGGCCCCCAAACGCCGCCGATCTTGCGTCACTTTACGAGAAAGGGGCCCTCGCTTAGTGACACAATGCAGATAATTAGCTGAAAGTAGCTAACTACGGCTTCTGATCTCACGCTACCACATTCCGTTAATCCAGCTCTTTTTTATCAAACGTAAGTTACGTAACAGTCACTTAACTCGTGGCTATGGTAAACCAGCACAACAATAACAATTGCCATGCAACAAAACGCTACATTCAGTGCCGAACGGAATTTCAGCCGTCTACGTCTCATTAAGACATAGCCTACTTGCGTTCGTGCATGCATGAGGCCAGACTGTCAAATCTCACCTTTCTGTGTGTGGAGCGGGACATACATATTGACAAGGACAAAGTGGTTGGCAAATTTTCCACCATGGAGGAGGATGAAGATTTAATAAGGGATATGTGTATAGTTTTGTTAGATTCATTTGTTCGGGAGGATCGTTAAGCAGACAACAAAATTGTAAGAAATACTGTGGCACTGATTGAGTGCACTTGGCCTGTTCAGCACCATCGCTGTCGATCAGCTGTTGCTGTCCGTGGTGTTGAAAATATTTTATTTGACTGGCAAACTGTTTTCTTTGTTCGTCAATACAAACTTGTCAACAAATGTGGCTTTTTTATGTGTCTTATTTGACATATAGGCTTACTTGGCTGAACATGTGACACATTATAACATATGCATTCATCAGATATTTTACCGTTTTTTTTACGGCTTTAATTTTAAAATGACTTTGTAGCAGAGGGCCCCATGATGAAGCTCCGCCCCCACTGCACTGAGTCTAGCTCCGCCCCTGGGCATAAGGTTACAAGTCAGTCTCTTTATCCTCTCTGCTACACACCAACTGTTGAGATTTTATGAATAGCTTTGGTCAGCTTTGGGACAAAGGTGAAGAAACGGTTGACATTTCAAGGTAAAATTGCATGAAATTGCGCATTGTACATCAGAATGATGTCACCTTGAAGCCAATAAGGTTTGAAAAACCATCAGTCAAAATTATATTTTATTTATTGACACAAAGATATTGAGGCAATGTGGACATTTACATAAATACACCCCTTTCAGACATTTTGTATTGCATTTCTCATTCCATTTCACCCTATATAAAGACACATCTGCCCGCACACTATCCCCATCCATGCTGTTTCTCTCTCTCTCCCAGCGCAGGTCACGTCAAAGCAGAAATGCTGCAGCAGCCGCATGAGGTTTAGGTGTAGTCCAATCGTTGCCTCCCACAATCCAAACACATTAACCGCAACAATGTCTTCAAATTTTCTCACAAATGGCTTGATATATTGACTCTCTTATTGAGTAGATCTCTTTCCAGAATCTCAGTCAAACCAGAATCAAGAATAACTTCATAGGCAACTGGCTAGGATACGGCCCACGTCCAGCCCCTTGCGAGTGAAACCTTTGATAGTAGACTCTCTGTTCGGATTAAACTACACGCACACTCAGGGTGACCAACAAGATTATATTAACTAACAAACAATAACATTACAAACATCTAAGTGAACGAACACAACAACTGAAATCCCTCGCATGGTCGTTGTAACCTAACTATTTTCCACAAGTCATTGCGTTTTTTGACATGCCACACTGCATGCTGGGTACTCAAGAGCACTGATTATCTAGCTGTGCGCCGACTGCGTGATATGACAAGATGCTTGTGACGTGCTAAGGTTTCTGAGTCTCCTGCATTACATGTACATTTACATTTACATATTTAGCAGACGCTCTTATCCAGAGCGACTTACAGTAAGTACAGGGACATTCTCCCGAGGCAAGTAAGGTGAAGTGCCTTGCCCAAGGACACAACGTCAGTTGGCATGACCGGGAATCGAACTAGCAACCTTCGGATTACTAGCCCGATTCCCTCACCGCTCAGCCACCTGACTCCATAACAAGTTCTGATTCGATTAGCAAGCTATTTTTACTAATGTTTTGTTAGCTATTGAATGGTAATGCATTAGGATGAAAATTCCATTAAGATCCTTATTCTGAAGCTGCTTCTGGCAATTAAACAAAGTACAATGACTTATAATGGCTCTGCTCTCTAAACTATCCTTCCCAACCATTCTGTAAATACAGAGAAAGCTACCTCAATTGCAAAATGTTATGGTTCACAATAACCATGAAAGTTAGTGAAATGAGTGAAAAACAGACAGCCAAATGCACAGCACTAACTTTCTAGACTTGCATCAAAACAAACATGTGTCATTAGATGCAGTAGAATAGAATACATTCCAGACTAAAACCAAACAACCTCTCACATTATGCTGCAGTACTGTAATGTGTCATTCGTCTCACTTCGCACCAAGATGAAGGTTACCTAGCTCAAAGAAATAGCACCATCCAGTGGTACGTATAGAACGGAACTATCTGGAACAGAGAGAAAATGCCACAAGGCTATGTATTTTGTATTCTCTACAGCTGTACAGTGATACTAACTCTATATTTCTGTATGTGTGTACAGTGTGTGTGTTCACATAGGCTCTTTCTGAAAAGAGACAACGGTCTCAAATATGGAATTACTCAAAGAAAACCTCAGGCCTTGATGTAGTTGGGTCATGTGAATGAAAAGGGCATCCTTGTTTGGCAGTCAGGTTTCCATCTTGTCATCATCATGGGATAGTAAGTCATAAAGAAATATTTTCCCTCAGATTATGGTTGACAAAATGAACTACATTTAGTCATTTTAGCAGACACTCTTATCCAGAGCGACTTACAGTAAGTACAGGGACATTCCCCCGAGGCAAGTAGGGTTAAGTGCCTTTTCCAAGGACACAACGTCATTTTCAAATACAGGGAATCGAACCGGCAACCTTCTGATTAATAGCCCGATTCCCTAACCGCTCAGCCATCTGACTCACTGACTCTGAACTGATTAAGGTGGTGGCCAATTTGACACCAATCTGCTTCATCTATCAATTTTTCAAGCTTTAGCAGACACTCACACACACACCATAGTGAAAGCATGGGACTGGGGTGTTTGTTTTTTTGAGAATGGCCATTTCTCAGACTGGTGGTCTAGCCATAATCCATTTGATTAACTGAGCCCACAAACCTTGGCTGTAAACAAAGAGCTCATTCACACAGCAAGATCCTGCTTAGGAATCTTTTTATGACAAACATTCCTGTGCGTTCATCCTTATCTTCGAAGGCTGATTCTAGGATGACTGGATTGGATACCCCCCCCCCCCTTTAGCTGGTCTTTGTTTATACAGACATTTTCCTTCATTGAGGAACACCTTAGCAAGGCGGGCGGCTAATAGCCTTTCGTGCCTTTGCTGAGTGAGTGAAGTAACATGTCAGCAAGTCTGTCTGTTTTGGCTGGATGGAGTGCAGCTCAGAGCAGAGAGACGGAGGAGGGGGGATGACAGCCAGTATCTGCAACGAGGAGCTGTGCAAACATACAAAGTGCACAGCACTCATCCTGTCTCATGCTCACGAACTTTGAGCTGTGTGAAAGCTCAACCTTTCCAAATGAGTAATCAGTCAGGCTGTAGTAAAGCCCATTAGGAAGTCCAACCAAGTGTCCAAAGAAACAAATTGGAGGATATCAACAACCTTCCTCTGCAGGTTTCTCACAATGAGCCCAGAACTAATCACTGATAGTTTCTGGGATGATCCTTGTTGCTTAAGACCCTTCACACGACAGTGTTTGGCATTCATATGCAAACATGGGGAGATTGTCTAGAACTGATGCACGTTGCACATACACATGCAAGGCGTTTTATGGGACATGGAGGAGAGGCAGGGCGGGGTTGGAAGGGATGGCTGATGGGATAGATCTCTGGAACAAATCAGGTCTTGGCTCTAAGAGGCTGAGAACCGAAGAGAGAAACACAACCCAATTATTATTTCATCTTTAGAAGCCATGTTAGCACACACTAAAACTTTTGCCCAGTGTTTCTGGGCACAATGCTAACCTTGTAGTTTGGTGACTGAAGCTGCAAAGGAAGGGAGGGTGATGTTGACAAGGCATTGTGTATGGCTGCATGTGCGAGTTTGTCTCCATGTCTTCATGTTCCTAAGTCTCCCTCCCTCGTCACTCTATCCTCCAGCATAGCCGTGCGTCCATCCAGCCAGCTCAGAGACATCTGGTACTGTACACAGGAGGAGAGGAGGCTGCCGCGAAGACAGCTGGAGTTCATCGAAGGGCAGCCATGGGCGGAAGCAGGGAGGACACCAGACTCTGCACAGGGACCCAGACATGGTAAGCTTACAATTTTAGCCCTCATCACTGATCCTGTAATATTGTTCCCAGGCTTTCTCAACTCACAAGAATTTAGCCTGGTGAAGACCTCTCGCATCCCGGGTGGAGTGATCCTGGGTTGTGGGTGGAGGGACATCCAGGTAAATTGCTTTGTGAAGTGCTGTCTAATCTGCTGAATGCTGCTGAATCTGAGAAGTCAGTCGTTGTAAACAGCAAAACAGCACAAACAAACTATAAGGACAAACGTACATTTAGTTCTTGTTACACTGGAATGTTATATACGCGAAATATATGCAGTTGAACTTACTGTCCAGACCCAGAGGAAGTGAGTTCTCAGCCTGTCTACTGATCCAGGGTCATTTCAGTGTTTCCCTAAGGTGTGCCTGGATTAAAAAGCAGGTTCTCACAGCATATCTGTAGATGTATGTCCAGGCATGTCACTTGCAGAAACTGGTCTTTGTGATTAGAATATGTAGGTTTGCGAGTACAAAAGAGAATACACACAGCACATACAGCAATGAAAAGCTTTCAAAGCAATTGTAAGAGATTGACAAATTCAAGGTAATACAAGATGAAGGGAGATTGTCTTTTTAAATTCATGTTTATGAGTTCATTCATGTTCATGAGTACAGTAGTAGTAGGGTAGTAGATGGGTAGTAGATGAGTAGTAGATTACAAAGTAAAGCTGGCTAACTTGGTAAGAGCTTGCAACATGCAACAATGTATACAGTACATATTTGTCGATATTTGTCTCTCTTACGAGAAGAGAGTTTGGTAAAGATCTGTGAAGATTTGAGGATGGCTGACTTTGCTTAAGTTTTCAGGTATTATTCACCAGACCAGATGAAACCAGTTCATATCTAAAGGAAGTCCCAGCACATAACTTATATGGATATTTTGATCCAATAAATGTGTTGCTTTTCATTCAGAATTATTGCCTCAAGGAACTTTGCCGCTTGCCAAAATGAACCAAGTGTTCACAGCTTCGGCGAAGAGTACTCTGTTAAGATGGACCAACTGGCTACTGGCTGGTGGACCCAAATGCACAACTCCACACAAGGCACCGTTGACAGTTTTATTGGAAAAAAAGGACAAGGGGAACGAAGGAGATCTGGGGGGAGGGGGCAGGCGGGTGGGGGGGGGGGGGGCAGGCAGGCAGACGAACAGGCAAAGGAGGATATGGCACGGTCTGTAACAGGCAGAGACAAAAGCACGATTACCTAGTGTTCTGAGATAACGTACCTTAAGTTAGGTGCCAACACTAACACGTCTACTAGAAGCGTTGAACTGGCGATGAGTGACCGGGGTTGAAATATTGTGGTGCTGATGAGGGGATGAGATGCAGTGGTTTCAATTTCACAGGAAGGATTAAGTATGTGGCAGGAGACCCTGAGCCTGGAGCCAACACCTATGAAAACAAGAACAAAACAGAACAAACAGAAAACCTGGCCGGGATCAGGCCGGGAACATAACATATTCTGTCACAGTGCAAATTGAAATCACTAGATGTTGCTGAAATCAACACCTGAAGGTTTGGACATGTCATGGTGTCATTTTGGTTTATTTACAGCATTTGGTTATGTGTTTGTCTGTACCCTTGTTATCCTCTGCTTCACAAAGTCGCTTTTTAGTTTCAGAACAGTGTTCTATTGCTTTGATGTCCTTCTTTGACTTCTATCTGGGTGTTGTCAGAACTGCACCTAGAAGGATGGAGCTAGTGGAGGGACAGTAGGAAGAGGACCAGGAAGGAAATCACTACAAGTTGGCGATATCAGGTAAACCATTTCATCATCAGGAGAGAGGGAGATTTCTTCCGACTGCAGACCAAACTTCCAACGAGGGCAGGACCAGAACAGCTTTTTAGCACGGAGCCCCTGGCTTTTACATGGAGCGAGGAAACACCCTGACAACTATAGCCTACTAAATAGTTAAAATACAGGCATGCATATAGCCTGTCCCCTGAGCAGTTGTTAATTCAATCAAGAGCAGCTTTCAGTTGATGAACTGCAGACCTGGGTGAGAGAGCCTGTATGGATGAGTGGAACATTTTAGAACATTTTCAGCGTACCTTGTCAGTGTTAGTCAGCAATATAGCTCCTTGGCTCTCAAACCGACCCCAACCTAAAGACCAGGGGGACTGTCAGGATGCCACACTATCATGCATTGGACCAGAGGTCAAGATAGAGATCAGAAGAGCAACTCGTCTATGACTAAGCAAATGAGTACAGTAGAAGATAGTTTGAATGAGAATATCTGTTGATACGTTTCCCTGTCCTTTTGTAGACCTAAAACATACAGTATATTTACAGCTCAAAATAGGCTTTGAAATAATTGTATACTGTATTATTAGGTAGTAGTGCAAAGTAGCTATGCATGTTATATACTGCAGTATGACTTAAGTGATGTGTCCACCGTCCCCAACTACTGTAATTGATTACATGTAGCCTGTAGTGATGTGGCCTTCGTGAACGATTAGTTAATTTTAACAAATCTTTAGTATGACTCAGGAGTAACGAGTAGTCTCAGAGCGATATGTTAATTTTCTCGTGGCCGCGCATCGGGACAGTTCCTCAGTAGAGGAAATGATTCGTTCATCTACCGACTGTCACTGAAGGTCACAAGTCTTTGGATAATTTCACGACCTGCATAGGCTCAGAAGAGGAAACGAAGGATTGGTTTACCTCATTTGACAGCTAGGTTTAGTATGACGTGAATGATATTCGTTCACAAGTAATATTATAGGTTTTGTTATTTTAACTTGTGTAATTTCAGTTCATTGCAGTATAATTGTTTACCGTGATGATTAAAAATGCTAGTGTGATGACAAATGACAATTTCAAATCATACAAACTGTCATTATGCTTTTTAATGTGGGAATTTCTATTTTAAAATAGGCCATCTGCCACACAAGTGTAATCTTGGCTTGTTTAGATGCACCAAGATATGATAAATGTTTGCAGTGGAAGTATTCAGGCCAAGGATTTGGCTATCAAATATTAGTGTGTTTGTGTGAGAGAAAACGCGCATGTCTGTGTGCGTGCACGTGTCTTACATGCCAGGTATCTGGCAGTTCAGAAATAATTTGTGTGGACAGCGAAGATATTAAGGCAGGAACCATGGGAATGATTTTGTATGGTCCGGCTGGAAAGGATTGAATAATAACTACATTTCATAACACTAAGAACAGGATAAAGGATGTGGTGATGCCTGGGGAAAGTATTTGAAACCAAGTAGGTTTTGTTTTAACTCAGAGCTTTGCTCTGGACTTTGTCTCAGTGGGTTTAGTAAATCAAGTGCTTCCTACATCACTGATCCATATTGTCCCTGATGCGTTTCTGACTGACCTGGAAACGACCACAACACACTGATACATGTAAATGGTGGAATTTATTCAATATTGAACCAGTCTTTGGCATTGGAACAGGTTCACATCCAGGTCCAGGCTGTTCGACCTGTTCCTTCGACCCAACAATACTCACTGAAACAGAAAGTGCCAGTCAACAAATATTATATTATAAAAGACACACACGTCACTCATACAGAGACTGATGTAAAGATCACTTACCGCAGGTGTAGGTCATGTGCAGGTGTAGGACACATACAGGTATTTGTAGGTTCCATAACAGGGATCCGAGAACACAGAGTTGGAGGCAGACAGAGAACAGCTTGTATGTCCATTGCACCTGGGAAGGAGCAAAATAAGTGTGTGAGTATGTGTCTGTGAGAGAGAACACGCATGTCTGTGTGCACGTGCACGTGCCTTACATGCTAGCCACCGACAGCAAGGTTGTGGGGTTGAGGCAGTTGGTGTTGCTAATCTGACTTTGTGGACGACCAGTGATGCAGGTCACCCTGTCTGTGCGTCCATAGTTAGCACTGACAACGTTGATATGAGAACTCCCTGGAAACAGGAAGTTATTACCTCTGCTTTCTTACCATCAAAGTGTATGCCGTGTGGCACTATTAACAGTATAGTAGGGCAACAGCATTCAGTGTTACAACATACCACAGTTTAGGGTAGCCTGCTGACCTTCACAGATCACTGTCGTCTCTGAAACAGTAATAGTACAAATATGTCAGTGTCGACGCTCTACACACACACAATCAAACACACAAATACCAACTTGGGGGAATGCAGTTGTAGATCACATGCAGGTATTTGTAGGTTCCATAACAGGGATCAGAGAACACAGAGTTGGAGGCATCCAGAGAACAGCTTGTATGCCCATTGCACCTGGTGTAGCGGGGTTCGCTCGTTTAAGATTAGCAATACTTAATTTATGATAAAGTATGTAGTTCTTGGGGGCACCACCTCTTATTGTTAAAGGGATAGAGGAAACCTTATTGAATAATATTGAAATAATAGCCTTCGTAATAATCAGTCTAATCTTAAGTAGTGAATTCTATGAAAGTAGAGCAGATCAGATAACGTGGGATAACGCGAGTATTATAAACAATGATTTATTTAAGGAAATGTAATTATAATGAACAAATACCAGAGAAGTTATAGGTTAGTTGAAAGTGAGTTGAGTTGAACTGTATACAGTAGGTCCTAAACTATGATGAGGGTTGGTACAAGGTGGTAGGTTGAGAGCGCGTGGGGAGGGGAGAGGAGAGAGAGAGAGATAGGCTTCTGGAGAACAATGGGAGAGTATGTTAACTAATCCTAACGAAAGTTAGGTTAAATCATTTGCAAACTAAAATCAAACGTAACAAATTAAATCACAATATGCCAATGTTCACAAGTAAGAAATGTAGCAATATCGCAGTTACTGTTGTCAGTTTGAAGAAGAAGAGTCAAGGTTCCGTTCGTCGTTGTCAAACGGTTAGAGCAAAGGAATCTTTCGTTCAAGTTCCTAGTGGTCCAGTGAGTTGCTGATTGAGAAGGATAGGTCAGATGTGTCGCGAACACTTCCGGTGAATCCTTGCGAAAAAGCGAGGATTGCTTGTGCGTCGAGGTTTTATAATCCTTGCGAAAGAGGGGTATCCTTTTGGAGGTGAACTCTTTGATTGGTCAGTTACTCCCACCTGGGCGTCCATCCTGAGATTGACGTATGGGTGTGAAGTGGTTGATAACTTTTCAGAGTTCAGCTATTTCAAATGTCCATGTATTGCTTATACTTCAAAATATAACAATACAACATTCATAAATGGTTTAGTTTGTAGATTCGAATCATTTTGATATCAAGATTGACTGATTTATCATAACAGGAAAGGAAGTTACATTAAAACATCAAATTATATCAACACAGCATTAAAGGGAAAGCATACATTATAACACATCAACTACTGTCATTGAAATAGTGTCCCTGAGCCATGTAGTCCTTGAGAATATGTTTGTAAATCCAGAAAAGTTAGTTCTTCCTTAAAATCCTTTGTCTCCATACTGTAAGGCCATTTTGGTCTACCTTCTGACCCCATGCTGGGCCAGAAGCTTTGAAGCTCCTGCTCTGGAGATAAGGACAAAGGGGGAAAACCCCCTTTCTCCTTGTCGGGGGTAGGGGAAAGGTGTGATGGTACGTGGTTTGTCTGTTGGCTCTGCTACACTGGGAAGGTGGAAGGAGCAAAATGAGTGTGAGAAAAAGCGAACACGCATGTCTGTGTGCGTGCACGTGTCTTACATGCTAGTCACCAACGGGAAGGTTGTGGGGTTGAGGCAGTTGGTGTTGCGAATCTGATGTCGTGGACGACCAGAGACGCAGGTCACACGGTCGGTGCGTCCATAGTTAGCACTGACCACGTTGATCACAGAACTCCCTGGAAACCGGAAGTTAAGCCCCATTCTCTTACCATTAATGTAACTTCAATGCTGTGGGTATAGTATAGCAAGGCAACTGTACAACTGTAACAGTTTAGCAACGTACCACAGTTCAGGGTGGCCTGCTGACCTTCACAGATGTCTGTAGTCACTGAAACAGTACAAATTATAATTGTCAATCGTTTACAAAAAGTAGATCCTCCCTTGGACAATCAGGCTCTGAGTTTTACCTGCTCCTGTTGACATACAACATGCCAGCACTGAAAAAGACAAAGATCACAATCACAATCAGGCAGTTGGCCAAATATGGACTGTAAACATTCCTAGAGCATCATATACAGTCGGACCCAGATGCATTTGCAACATCTGCAACTCCTTCTGGATATTTGTGGAAAGACAAGAAACTCACCCCCACCCCTTTACATTTCATAAACGGAAACTAACAATTCATTGAAGTAATGCAAGGCTGAGTGTCACCCTGCCCCCACCTCTCAGGCTAAAATCTGGAGTTGTTGGATGGAGTCTACTTCATGGTCTCACCTCATTTTGTAACTTACTGTTGCATGTTGTTAAGGGTCAAGATGTGGTCTGATTGGTTGTTCTAATTATAGTTTGGTATAAAAGGGAATTATGAAGCATTGTTCTGTGGATTTTTTATCTCCTAAGCACTTTCAGTTCTGGCTTGTCCTACTCCTTCCTCACCTCTTGTTCTCTGATTAACAATAATTATAGTGGAGTAGGTAAAAACCTTCATTTTGTAACATGTTTGCTTTGTAATCAATTCCATTATCCATTTCATTTCACCTTACTTTGACCATTCCGCCTCCAATTTAACCCATAGTCAAATAACTAAAATATACACCTTTCATTAAAGTACCCCAGAACAAATGACTTCCGAACTAGTTTCACGATGTCTCTGGAACTGATCATTCCATAACATTTAAGTTTACATTTTTAAAAGGAGGGAGCAATAGGAGTTACCTTACAGTGAATCCAGTCACAAACCATAATCTAATTCTACAACTTCAAACCCAGACAAACTTGAATGATAATGTAAATATAAAGTAGTCCTCCTGCTCACCAAGGAGCAGCCCAGAGAGACCAGGTACTTACAGATCAAAGCACCCAGCGTGAGACGAGGACTCATGGTCTTTCTAGACATTATAAAAAAAACAACCTCACCTCAGACAACTAGTATTAATAGAGGCAAAAATTCAGACTCTTGGACAAACAGCAGCTGCGTTTGTTGGATATGTAGACGTGCAACTAGTCAATTGTATTTATAGAGGGGCAGGTGGTGATTGATTGAGTTCAACCCTAATCCAAAACACCAGATTCTAATAATTACCTGGCTGACAAGCTGAATCATATTTGTTCCAATTGTGGTTCCAAATCTGCAGGAAGAGGGTTGACCAGCCCAATAGTTGAATAAAGCAGGATAATTAAGCATTTGGTGATGCTTGGGACAAGTATTTGAAATGTTGTGTTTATGTTAACTCAGAGCTTTGCTCTGGACTTTTTTGGTCTCAGTGGGTTTAGTAAATCAAGTGCTTCCTGTATCACTGATCATCCTGACCCTGGTGTGTTTGACTGACTAACCAGGAACTAACCAGGAATACATGGAGGAATGTATTCAATGTTTTGTTGTTTGAATGATTGATTGTGTGACTGTCACACTTCCAGCCCGGCTCCAAAGGTCCAGGTCACCAGAGGAGTTACCTCTCACACACCTGCACTACATTCCCCTAATGAGCTGTTTCACTCCCTCATATGTTGTAGCCAGACCCCCACCCCTCGCTCCTCGGCTTGAGGCAACAGCCCCGGTGGATGTTGATGGTATTGTATTTCCGATTAGGTACCTGACTCGTCTGGTCGATTTTATTCTTTATTACAGTTTTTCACGATTGCTAAAACACATTTCTTGAAACAGTCCACCATTTTCTCAAAACTGTAAACACAAAACCAAATATAGCTGCAAGCAGCGATGCGGGTTCCTCCGCAAAATGGCAAAATATTATAAAAATGTAGGCTACATTGTAGAAGAGGGAGAGTTGGACAACAAGAGAGCAAAGGTACTTCATGTAGTTGGCCAACAACAATAGGCTGAATGGGGATTTGAACTCATAAGGCATAAGCAGTAGCGGAGATAGCGTGGGTGCATGGCTGCGGCCGCCCCAGGGCCCCGTGCCAGTCAGTGGGCCCCCAAACGCCGCCGATCTTGCGTCACGTTACGAGAAAGGGGCCCTCGCTTAGTGACACAATGCAGATAATTAGCTGAAAGTAGCTAACTACGGCTTCTGATCTCGCGCTACCACATTCCGTTAATCCAGCTCTTTTTTATCAAACGTAAGTTACGTAACAGTCACTTAACTCGTGGCTATGGTAAACCAGCACAACAATAACAATTGCCAGGCAACAAAACGCTACATTCAGTGCCGAACGAAATTTCAGCCGTCTACGTCTCATTAAGACATAGCCTACTTGCGTTCGTGCATGCATGAGGCCAGACTGTCAAATCTCATTTTTCTGTGTGTGGAGCGGGACATACATATTGACAAGGACAAAGTGGTTGGCAAATTTTCCACCATGAAGGAGGAGGATGAAGATTTAATAAGGGATATGTGTATAATTTTGTTACATTCATTTGTTCGGGAGGATCGTTAAGCAGACAACAAAATTGTAAGAAATACTGTGGCACTGATTGAGCGCACTTGGCCTGTTCAGCACCATCGCTGTCGATCAGCTGTTGCTGTCCGTGGTGTTGAAAATATTTTATTTGACTGGCAAACTGTTTTCTTTGTTCATCAATACAAACTTGTCAACAAATGTGGCTTTTCTTTGTGTCTTATTTGACATATAGGCTTACTTGGCTGAACATGTGACACATTATAACATATGCATTCATCAGATATTTTACCGTTTTTTTTACGGTTTTAATTTTAAAATGACTTTGTAGCAGAGGGCCCCATGATGAAGCTCCGCCCCCACTGCACTGAGTCTAGCTCCGCCCCTGGGCATAAGGTTACAAGTCAGTCTCTTTATCCTCTCTGCTACACACCAACTGTTGAGATTTTATGAATAGCTTTGGGACAAAGGTGAAGAAACGGTTGACATTTCAAGGTAAAATTGCATGAAATTGCGCATTGTACATCAGAATGATGTCACCTTGAAGCCAATAAGGTTTGAAAAACCATCAGTCAAAATTATATTTTATTTATTGACACAAAGATATTGAGGCAATGTGGACATTTACATAAATACACCACTTTCAGACATTTTGTATTGCATTTCTCATTCCATTTCACCCTATATAAAGACACATCTGCCCGCACACTATCCCCATCCATACTGTTTCTCTCTCTCTCCCAGCGCAGGTCACGTCAAAGCAGAAATGCTGCAGCAGCCGCATGAGGTTTAGGTGTAGTCAAATCGTTGCCTCCCACAATCCAAACACATTAACCGCAACAATGTCTTCAAATTTTCTCACAGATGGCTTGATATATTGACTCTCTTCTTGAGTAGATCTCGTTCCAGAATCTCAGTCAAACCAGAATCAAGAATAACTTCATAGGCAACTGGCTAGGATACGGCCCACGTCCAGCCCCTTGCGAGTGAAACCTTTGAACAAACAATAACATTACAAACATCTAACTGAACGAACACAACAACTGAAATCCCTCGCATGGCCGTTGTAACCTAACTATTTTCCACAAGTCTTTGCGTTTTTTGACATGCCACACTGCATGCTGGGTACTCAAGAGCACTGATTATCTAGCTGTGCGCCGACTGCGTGATATGACGAGATGCTAGTGACGTGCTAAGGTTTCTGAGTCTCCTGCATTACATGTACATTTACATATTTAGCAGACGCTCTTATCCAGAGCGACTTACAGTAAGTGCAGGGACATTCCCCCGAGGCAAGTAAGGTGAAGTGCCTTGCCCAAGGACACAACGTCAGTTGGCATGACCGGGAATCGAACTAGCAACCTTCGGATTACTAGCCCGATTCCCTCACCGCTCAGCCACCTGACTCCATAACAAGTTCTGATTCTATTAGCAAGCTATTTTTACTAATGTTTTGTTAGCTATTGAATGGTAATGCATTAGGATGAAAACTCCATTAAGACGCAAATTACTTGTCAGTATTTCTCTACGTCATCTTGAACTAAGTCTTGTTTTTATGATCAAAAACACATGGCCATGGGTTTAGAAATTAGCAGACTAGCCTTTTTATTTCATGTGTAGCCTCGTCAAGTTCAACCCACACAGGACATTTTATATAGGATCCTTATTCTGAAGCTGCTTCTGGCAATTAAACAAAGTACAATGACTTATAATGGCTCTGCTCTCTAAACTATCCTTCCCAACCATTCTGTAAATACAGAGAAAGCTACCTCAATTGCAAAATGTTATGGTTCACAATAACCATGAAAGTTAGTGAAATGAGTGAAAAACAGACAGCCAAATGCACAGCACTAACTTTCTAGACTTGCATCAAAACAAACATGTGTCATTAGATGCAGTAGAATAGAATACATTCCAGACTAAAACCAAACAACCTCTCACATTATGCTGCAGTACTGTAATGTGTCATTCGTCTCACTTCGCACCAAGATGAAGGTTACCTAGCACAAAGAAATAGCACCATCCAGTGGTACGTATAGAACGGTACTATCTGGAACAGAGAGAAAATGAAAAGGGCATCCTTGTTTGGCAGTCAGGTTTCCATCTTGTCATCATCATGATATTCATGAAGATATTAAGGCAGGAACCATGGGAATAATTGTTTTGTATGGTCCGGCTGGAAAGGATTGAATAATAACTACATTTCATAACACTAAGAACAGGATAAAGGATGTGGTGATACCTGGGAAAAGTATTTGAAACCAAGTAGGTTTTGTTTTAACTCAGCTTTGCTCTGGACTTTGTCTCAGTGGGTTTAGTAAATCAAGTGCTTCCTACATCAATGATCCATATTGTCCCTGATGCATTTCTGACTGACCTGGAAACAACCACAACACACTGATACATGTAAATGGTGGAATTTATTCAATATTGAACCAGTCTTTGGCATTGGAACTGGTTCACATCCAGGTCCAGGCTGTTCCACTCCTTCGACCCAACAATACTCACTGAAACAGAAAGTGCCAGTCAACAAATATTATGTTATAAAGACACACGTCACACAGAGACTGATGTAAAGATCACTTACCGCAGGTGTAGGTCATGTGCAGGTGTAGGTCACATACAGGTATTTGTAGGTTCCATAACAGGGATCAGAGAACACAGAGTTGGAGGCAGACAGAGAACAGCTTGTATGTCCATTGCACCTGGGAAGGAGCAAAATAAGTGTGAGTATGTGTGTGTGAGAGAGAACACGCATGTCTGTGTGCGCATGCACGTGTCTTACATGCTAGCCACCGACAACAAGGTTGTGGGGTTGAGGCAGTTGGTGTTGCTAATCTGACTTTGTGGACGACCAGTGATGCAGGTCACCCCGTCTGTGCGTCCATAGTTAGCACTGACAACGTTGATATGAGAACTCCCTGGAAACAGGAAGTTATTACCTCTGCTTTCTTACCATCAAAGTGTATGCTGTGTGGAACTATTAACAGTATAGCAGGGCAACAGCATTCAGTGTTACAACATACCACAGTTTAGGGTAGCCTGCTGACCTTCACAGATCACTGTCGTCTCTGAAACAGTAATAGTACAAATATGTCAGTGTCAGCGCTCTACACACACACAATCAAACACACAAATACCAACTTGGGGGAATGCAGTTGTAGATCACATGCAGGTATTTGTAGGTTCCATAACAGGGATCAGAGAACACAGAGTTGGAGGCATCCAGAGAACAGCTTGTATGCCCATTGCACCTGGGAAGGTGGAAGGAGCAAAATGAGTGTGAGAAAAAGCAAACACGCATGTCTGTGTGCGTGCACGTGTCTTACATGCTAGTCACCAACGGGAAGGTTGTGGGGTTGAGGCAGTTGGTGTTGCGAATCTGATGTCGTGGACGACCAGAGATGCAGGTCACACGGTCGGTGCGTCCATAGTTAGCACTGACCACGTTGATCACAGAACTCCCTGGAAACAGGAAGAAGTTAAGCCCCATTCTCTTACCGTTAATGTAACTTCAATGCTGTGGGAAACAGTCTAGCAAGGCAACTGTACAACTGTAACAGTGTAGCAACGTACCACAGTTCAGGGTGGCCTGCTGACCTTCACAGATGTCTGTAGTCACTGAAACAGTACAAATTATAATTGTCAATCGTTTACAAAAAGCAGATCCTCCCTTGGACAATCAGGCTCTGAGTTTTACCTGCTCCTGTAGACATACAACATGCCAGCACTGAAAAAGACAAAGATCACAATCACAATCAGGCAGTTGGTCAAATATGGACTGTAAACATTCCTAGAGCATCATATACAGTTGGACCCAGATGCATTTGCAACATCTACAACTCCTTCTGGATATTTGTGGAAAGACAAGAAACTCTCCCCCACCCCTTTACATTTCATAAACGGAAACTAACAATTCATTGAAGTAATGCAAGGCTGAGTGTCACCCTGCCCCCACCTCTCAGGCTAAAATCTGGAGTTGTTGGATGGAGTCTACTTGATGGTCTCACCTCATTTTGTAACTTACTGTTGCATGTTGTTAAGGGTCAAGATGTGGTCTGATTGGTTGTTCCAATTATAGTTTGGTATAAAAGGGAATTATGAAGCATTGTTCTGTGGATTCTTAATCTCCTAAGCACTTTCAGTTCTGGCTTGTCCTACTCCTTCCTCACCTCTTGTTCTCTGATTAACAATAATTATAGTGGAGTAGGTAAAAACCTTCATTTTGTAACATGTTTGCTTTGTAATCAATTCCATTAGCCATTTCATTTCACCTTACTTTGACCATTCTGGCTCCAATTTAACCCATAGTCAAATAACTAAAATATACACCTTTCATTAAAGTACCCCAGAACAAATGACTTCCGAACTAGTTTCACGATGTCTCTGGAACTGTGATCATTCCATAACATTTAAGTTTACATTTTTAAAAGGAGGGAGCAATAGGAGTTACCTTACAGTGAATCCAGTCACAAACCATAATCTAATTCTACAACTTCAAACCCAGACAAACTTGAATGATAATGTAAATATAAAGTAGTCCTCCTGCTCACCAAGGAGCAGCCCAGAGAGACCAGGTACTTACAGATCAAAGCCCCCAGCGTGAGACGAGGACTCATGGTCTTTCTAGACATTATAAAAAAACAACCTCACCTCAGACAACTAGTATTAATAAAGGCAAAAATTCAGACTCTTGGACAAACAGCAGCTGCGTGTGTTGGATATGTAGACGTGTAACGTGTCAATTGTATTTATAGAGGTGCAGGTGGTGATTGATTGAGTTCAACCCTAATCCAAAACACCAGATTGTAATAATTACCTGGCTGACAAGCTGAATCATATTTGTTCCAATTGTGGTTCCAAATCTGCAGGAAGAGGGTTGACCAGCCCAATAGTTGAATAAAGCAGGATATTTAAGCATTTGGTGATGCTTGGGACAAGTATTTGAAATGTTGTGTTTATGTTAACTCAGAGCTTTGCTCTGGACTTTTTTGGTCTCAGTGGGTTTAGTAAATCAAGTGCTTCCTGTATCACTGATCATCCTGACCCTGGTGTGTTTGACTGACTAACCAGGAACTAACCAGGAATACATGGAGGAATGTATTCAATGTTTTGTTGTTTGAATGATTGATTGTGTGACTGTCACACTTCCAGCCCGGCTCCAAAGGTCCAGGTCACCAGAGGAGTTACCTCTCACACACCTGCACTACATTCCCCTAATGAGCTGTTTCACTCCCTCATCTGTTGTAGCCAGACCCCCACCCCTCGCTCCTCGGCTTGAGGCAACGGCCCCGGTGGATGTTGATGGTATTGTATTTCCGATTAGGTACCTGACTCGTCTGGTCGATTTTATTCTTTATTACAGTTTTTCACGATTGCTAAAATACATTTCTTGAAACAGTCAACCATTTTCTCAAAACTGTAAACACAAAACCAAATATTCAAACTCAATTTCCTAAACCTCTGACTCTTCTGGCAAAATCAAACACTCGCAACTAAACCATGTAATTTGTGCTCAAAATCAAACAAAGCTGTCAGATCATAAACACAGCAAATCAATATATAAACACTATGGAGCAATCATTAGACACAACACACAAAAATGGAGAACACAGCATACAGGCCATGTAGTTACATGTAAAGACAAAGTTGTTTATGTATACACAGTAAATGCATTTACATAGCAATAAAGAAAATGGATTTTGGATTTTGAAACACTGGATTTTTGTGTTTTAATACCCATTGACACTTTCCTGTTGTATGACTGTTTAGCTTGTGTTCTGCGCCTCTCTTTCACCAACCGTCTCTGGAGGAGGGGATCCCTCACTGAATTGCTTCTCCCAAGATTCCTTTAATTTTTTCTCCTGTAGTGAGTTTTTCTGGGAGTTTTTCCTTGTCTTCCATGAGGGTTGAGGTTGGCTGAGGGGCAGTTCTATGGCATATGTGAAGCCCTCTGTGACATTTCTTATAAAAAGGGCTATACAAATACTGTACATTCGATTTGACTTGAAAATATTACAGTAACCATCACAACTTAGTACTGTCAACAAAGAACAAAGACAAATGGGGTAAAAACCCTCCGGTGTGGTGGATCCAGCCTTGAAAGCTGACATTGTCCCAAACCACCATTAGAAACAAGTGTGAACAATTTTGAGTCATTGTGTTTTACAGATGACAACTGTGTTGTACTTGTGTTTACTGTCTGCTGTTTGTGTTTACCTTTTATTTTTTGCAGCACAAATGCATCTCAGTGCAAAATGTGTTTGGTGAATGAGAATGTGTTTAGAGTTTTGCCAGAAGAGTGCCTGATTTGACACATTGGTGGTGGTGGTGGTGGTGGTGGTGGGGGGGGGGGGGGGGGGGTTGCTTTGTACGCACCAAAATTTGAGTTGGCCCTACCAAATTACCAAGTTACCTGGAGCTGAATGAGCACAGATCTGATTGAGGATAACAGCGGCCACTGGTGGAAGAATAACAATGGTGCAACATAAATAAATTCCATGGCATTATTAGCTGCACAGCAGAATATTGAATGGTCGAATACCTCATTGGCCGCTGCTCTGTGTCCGTCTATGCGTCTGCGAGTAAACATGTGTTTTGAGAGATTCAGACTTCTCTACTAAATGAGAAACTGAACAGGATACTGGTTACTTATTGGAATAAAATTCACTCAGAAGCACATTCGACTGGACTGGACTGTCGGTCAAGGACAGAACAGCTGGACTGAACAAACAGTGACCGGCGTTTTCCGACTGGCTTCAGGTTTTGAAAGTGAGGATTCACTTACAGCCTGGTACTTCCATTTCACTAAACAGATCGGTATGATATGGAGGGTTATAAAAAGTACATTTAGACAAAGAAGGGTTAGATGTGTAAAGGGATGGGATACTCCACTGTCATGACATCAAATGTTTAACGTAGACAAAATATCACAAATATATAATGATGGAAATATTTTTATGTTAAAAAGTGCTTGTTATAACATAAACCAGGAAAAAACCGAGCACTAGGAGTCAGAGATAATAACATCGCTGCTTTAATTCTCCTGACACAGATTGCAGGTCGCTGTGCGGTGACAGGATGGAGGCGTGTGAGACAATACTCATAAATCTTGAATTATGAAAATGTAAAGGTTGATTTTTCTGCTTGTCTGAGCCCTGCTCAGAATTCTGATGTATGAGAACAAAATAAGACGACAGCCAAGGGATTATAAACTTCCTCTTTCACTCCATCTAGGCCTGTGCATATTTGCGTTTGTATCTGTATCTGTTTTCTCTGCCTGTGAGCAATGCAATTCCATTTATATTACAATGAATGTTATGCTCAAATAGTGTTCCTCGACATCTTTGTCCTATTTTGATGAATATGTGGATGGTCGAGCCAGGAGCTAGAGATTAAAGTATTTTGTCATTAATGGAACAATTATTGTTAAGTAAATTATCTTGAAAATCAAACCTGCATTTATTATCGTTTAATGTTTCCTCAAAATTTAAGAATTCATATCATTACAATTTACGAATTTCTACTGTTAAGTGGCTATCACTTAGTTCTGAACAGTTGAATAGGCTACTAATTGTTATTTAACAGTTACTAAGTTATCATAATCTTAATGTTGCCTTGACCCACTACAATGTATGTGTGTGTGTGTGTGTGTACAGTCCTTGCCTGCTTATGTTCAACCCCAAGCAGAGAGTCTCTTTCCTCAAGGGACCTTAGCGCTGTGACTCTGCCTTTCCCAGATACGAGGCTGATAAACGACAGGAAGTCCCCTTGCCACAACACCCCTGGTGTGGTGGGTTTCCAGCAGTTAGGCTAGAGGGTCTGGGAGGGTTAGAGCCTAGCATGCTGTCTCTGGCACTGTGTTAGGCCGGAAGACATCAATTACCCTCTGAACACCCCGGTTCAGGCAGTGCATGTGAGTGAGAAAGATTGAATAAATAAAAGAGGGATATAAGTGACCATTTCTGGTGAGGAGGAATAAGGGGAGAGGGGGAGGAGGAGGGAGGGTAGGGAAGGAGGAGGGAGAGAGTAGAGGATGGTGTGTTTCATTTGTGAAACCACATGATGGAGCTGACAGAAAACAGCTCTGTCAGTCACACACACACATGCATGATCACACATGTCCACAGAAACGCGCACACACACTCACTAAAACCCTGTTTCCTGACCTGGATAATTCAGTGCTTGTGTACTTGCTTCTGTTTTTCTCTGATGTGAAGACAAAAGGCAGTTGGCACATGAACAGCCATTTACTTCTTTAATTCTCACAGTCACATCCATGCAGAGACAAGGAGAGGGTTGAAAGGAGTGAAGGAGTTGGGAGAGAAGGTGAAGGTGTTAGGAAACGAGAGAAGGAGTTAGGGGGGGAAAAGATGGAGTTAGGAAAGGAGAGACGGTGAAGGAAAGAAGCTTGCTTACTGGACAAGACTGAGTGACAAATCTCTCCATCTTTCTTCAGCCTGGTTTTGTGTTGCAGTGTGTAGACGGAGGCCAGCTGGTTAAAGCTACTGGTATTGAAGATACTGGTGTAGAACCTGGCCTGTACATATTTGGTCTACACGGGTTGAGAGGCTTGACTGATTAATGGCTGCAATAGTTCCTTTTGATGCACAACTGAAAAGGCTTGAGGGTGCTACGTAAGGTAGAAATGCTCACACGCTTGTGAAAGCACCTTGAGGGTATAGTTAATATCCATAAAAAGATAATAATACTCAGGGGAAATGTTATACAGACACAGCCCCTGAGGTATCAACAGATTGATTGGAGAAATGGTTTTCCTCCAACTGGAAACCCACATGCACACCTAGGGGCAACCGTTGGATACCTGGGACATTTTGAACCGGGTTAAAATGGGATTACACTAAACACAACTCGGAACATACACTCCTTTAACCCTTTTGTTATCTTCGGGTCAGTGTAACCCTTCAGTCATTGTGACCCCTCCACGTGTTGCGACAACTTTACCTCATACAAAAATAAAGTGAAGCATTTTCTTTTAACCGTCGGGCTGTCTCACACCCACCTCAGTGCGAAGGTTAAAAGAAAATGCTTTTTATTTGTTTTTGTATTGGGTAAAGTTGTCGCATCACAACGATGGGTCGTTGTGAACTTTCGGGTCATTGTGACCCAAAGGCAGCACAAGGGTTAAATGCACGCTCCTTCATGTACCAACTCATGAAATCATAGACGTGTGCTCTTTTCCTGTATTGACACTGGACACATAAACCTCAATCCCCCAAGCCACACAGCCAATGGTGAAACTGTGTGAACTAGGAATCTAGGAACACAATCACACACACAACAGGTGCCTTAGTAATTAAAGTAGCTTACCTGGTATACAATCTTCACTTCCTCTTCAGCAGTATCTCTTACACACACGCCATTATGCAAAGACACACACACACAATGAGTGTCTAGTTAGCAAGTGAGTGTAGCTATCGTTCCTCAGGAGAAACCAATCTAAACACACAATATAGTTTGCTTTATTTCTTTATAGGACCTTGCAGAAGCAAAGGAATCCCCCTTGTACAGGCGACAGTTGCTGTCTGTCTGGACTGTGCAAACAGGGCCTTGTTTACAGCTTATCGAATGACGCCAGGCGTTGCTGGACTTCTTCCCCCATCTGGAGCCTCTGGTAATGGGAATGGATGTACTATGGTGACAGGTGACCCCATCCTATCTACTGGATGTTTTATGGGCTAGAACTTGTATGTTAGGCCAATGTGACAGTTGGAGATTTACAGCCAGTGTGGGAGCAAGTGGGAATGAGACGGGGTGACAATGGGGGAGAGGAAGGATAGGAGAGAAAGAAATTTGTGCAGCGACATGCAGCCACATGCAGCACTCAGGTTAAAGGTAGGATGTGGGAGGATGAAATGTGAGTAGAGGTGTTAATGAGGGGAAGGTGTTTTTTGATAGAGACCAGGAGATTAGCCCTCGTGCTGCCTTCGGGTCACATGACCCAAAGGTTCATAACGAACCATCGTTGTGTTTACCCAATTTTACCCAATACAAAAACAAATTAAAATAATTTTCTTTTAACCTTTGCAATGTGGGGGGTCTGAGACAGCCTAGCTGTTAAAAGAAAATGCTTCACTTTGTCTTTGTATGCGGTAAATCTGTCGCAATACGACGGTGGGTCACAATGACTAATGGGTCAGAATGACCCGAAGATAACACAAGGGTTAAAGAGTAAAAGTCTATTAGTGCAGGCAGAGAGAGAGACACTCATCACATTGTAATTCAGTGCCCTTCTGTAACACTTCTAATAAACACCAATCATGGCCAGGATTTTAAAGCCGGTTGTCAGTCAAATATTTGTTGTAGATTTGCTTTTGTTTTTTTTTGCACTTAATTATACAGTATGCATGACCAACGGCAGGAATGCATACATGTTGGGTCTGGGCCTCGGTCTCACATTAATCTATCTTATCAACACATCAGCTCTGTGTTTTTAAACACAGAAGGTCTACCTGACAGATCCAATCTAGAAGATCTTTAGAAAGTCATGCCACTCACACCAGACACAGAATCCAGGTAGGAATGGGGCAGGACTCCATCAAGATCTTTTACTGGATCATAAATAATTTGCCAAAGTAGTTTGGAATGAGCAGCTACTGTAGCCTGACATTACGAGCTAATATCCAATTCACCAATTCAGCTGGCTAGGCTGTAAAGGGGTGACAATGCCAAAGTTCAATAGACCGAGTGATCAGCAACATGATAGATATACTTTATTTGGTCGATGAGTGTAACTAGAACATCAAGTTTGATTTCACTGTGCTAAATGTGCAGGAGTAACAAATGACGAAGGCCATGGGAAATCAGGATAGCCGTGCATGCAGTAGTGGCAGCAAATGTGACTAATAATTGACTAACATTTCTTCATAATAATCTATAGTAAATGGTTTCAAAAGCAACATGAGCAGATCTTTATCACAAGTCACTAATTAAAATAACTCAACCATTGAACTTAGGGAAACATGGAATAAAAGTCTGGAAAGTTCTGAGGTTCCAGGTGTTCTAGAACGTCTGTGGACTGTCGTCGAGGTCGGCTGGAAGGACAGGGCAGGGCGAGCAGCTTCAAGACTGTCCTTTGTGGTAGCACCAATCCCAAATCAAGCCCTAGGCCAGGCTTACACATTGATGGTCTCCTCAGAAGTCATTAGGGCCTCCAGTTCGACCTGGACCAGGCCCTCCCAGCACTTGCAGGACTCCAGCGGGCTGCAACAGCAGGGCTGAGGCTCAGCTGAAACAGTCCATGCTGGCCTTGGCTCTCTCCATCTCATGAAGGAAGTTATAAAACTGTGGGAGTGTCAACTCTGCAGAAGAAAACGGAGGAACATTGAGTACTAGGAAACATGTGATCCAACGAGATTTTGCGGTAGCACACAATGTCAGGCATACCCATGTGGACGTTTTCAGTGGAGTTCCCCTTCCTGATGACCAACTTCAACTAGAATGAAACCACAATTTATTTGGTGTTCAAACGTATTATTTTCAATTTACTTTTAAACATGAACATGAACAACACGTGTGCTCTGAGAGCCACGTACAACAAAACACTGCATATCCTAACCTGAAGAAAGATGTTGCCAAGCTTCTGGATTTCACTGGTCCCAACCGTCACTGCCAAAAGAGAAAATACACTTTAGTAAGCTGCCACCATAATGTTAGGATCTCACCTACGAGCTCCAACACCACACACTGAAGGCCATCTTAGACATACGCTCAAAGACAGATGTACTACTAGGTAGTTACGTGCATACGCATACACACAGTGGGATATCAGTTTGTGTACGTTGCCATGCGTGATGCGTACACAAAAGCATAGTCTGGGTTAGGCTCCTTCGGTCTTATGGCTGGCCTTCACTCCAGCCCCGATGGCCAGACACACACCACTTTGAATGAGTAAAACTTTACATTTCAACACTGCTATTTAGCATAGCCAAGTGCTTAGCATAGCCCTCTAAACCTGCATGCATGGAGGTCATTACCATGACTAAGGCTGAATAGGGTTGGCAAGGGTCATTACTGTTGATTTACTATGATTTACTGATAAGAGGCTGTTGTTATTGTTTTGTAAACCTGATAAAATCTCGAAAAGACCAACTCACGTTAAATTAAACAAACCGTTGACTTTAGTCTCTGGCTCTCATATGAATAAACATGCAGCTTTCACAGAGATAGAGGTCTGGTGTGTCTATGAGAGCAGAACGGTGGGAACAGAGGCTATGTCTCTCCTGAGCTCTCATTCCACCTCCACAGCCTCCTTTCTCTCTTTCTCTTCAACATCAGCACACTTGTTCTTTATTTTGCCCAATGACGATCGCTTCTATTTATGCATGTACAGAAGTACAACTTTTATTCTTTGATTATTTAAAACCTTGATTCCCATGTGTTCAATGTACAGTATATTGATGGAACAGTGTTGAATACAGATCTATTTTACTGAACTCTTACCTCCAAACTTCCACTCCATGTCCACCAGCTGGTTGACCATCAAGGTCTGTCCTATGGCCAGCCTGGACAGCACAGCATAGTGGACGCTCCACTGGACACCAAAATACACAACAACTGATCAGCAACATCAAGCCTGACTAGCACACTCCCTGTTTCGGCACATTACATAATAGATACTATTGTCAGTTTGTATTTTAAAGTGTGGGGTGATTTACCATTGTGTTCATGTTCCAGGGCCTTTATTGATGTATTAATTTACAGATTTTTTGAGCTGTGGCATACAGCCCATGACATTGTCCCCTAAAGTTAACAAGAAGCATTTGAAAAACATAATGATCAGATTACCTGCTGGGAAAAATGAGACGCTTTCTCTTCATTTAAGCCTAGAAAATGAACACAGATATTAAATCATGACAACATAACAGTAGATGACATAATATCAGTGAGACCCATACATGTTCATTCTGGTACAGTATTCCTACGTACCTAACGTCAGGAGGTCTTCTTTAACCTGGTCAGCTGTCAGATTCTTCTTGAGGGCTCCTGAAGTCATTTGAATAAATAAATAAAAAATTTGCCTGAAATCATCTAAATGATAGCTTTTGTCAAATGTTTCATTCTATCAATAGACCATTCAGTCTTGATAAAATATATTTTTGAAGCGGTTAGCTTCAAGTGTGTCTTTTGCATGTTTAAAAAATTGTGCGGAATGGTGGTGATGATAGTAATGACGATGAAGGCATGTACCATGTGGAACCAGGAGAACACTCTTCATCAGGTTCCTCAGTGGACCAGCACTCATCTTGTTAGCTCCCGCAAATTCAATAAGCTCCTGCAGGAACCTGTCTGTCTGCACACACAAGCACAACAACACAACACAATGCAGGACACTGAATAGACTTTACGTTGCAATCAAGCCAGTGTGTTGATATGCTTGACTTCCTTCACTCACCTCTTTTGGTTCCAGCAGGAAGTTATAGAGTATCTCTGTAAGTCGCACAAATTGCTGCATTCAGACACAAAACAGGCATTACTGCATAAATCAGTTGAGCTTCATCGAGGCGCTCTTATCATCTAAACCTGAAAATGCAGGAAAAGTAGGCTACACTGTTGCTGAACTGCTGCTGTTAAACACACTGTACATTGATTGTGATTGCTAAAGTGTCACACAGTCATCACATGACTTGTAGTTGACAACTCACTACAAAATCCTTGTTATTTGCTAGTATTTTCAGTCCAGTGCAATATAATATATCAGTTGACCATGAATGTATTTTAAATGAATCACATGTTGATAGAACACTTGAAACCGCTGTCTGTGAGACAACATATTCAGCGAGTTAGTTACCTACATAGTTAGCTAGCTAGCTAGCCTTGGCTAAGTGTCTCTATCGCATATTAATAACCTCATTTTGGGTTCCTGCATTGCTTACCTGCTCATTGAATTTGTTTAAATTCTGAAAGTCGTTGCTCACAGAGTCTGGTAATGAATCTTTATAAAAATGTAGTTGCAACATTGTTACCGGTATTTGGTTTTTCTCTGATATTTTTTACTGGTGCAGACTTCCGTTTCTATTTCTCAAATTGAATGGAAAGCAATCTTGGTATTCGAAGCCGCACATTCGCCGTGGTACTTAAAGTGCCACGGCGAATGACCACAAACCACTTACATAAAAAGTATTGTGATAGGTATATAGCAGTTTGATGAAAACGGCACGAATATACACTTGAGAATGCAATTTCAGTTTTAGATAATTATTTCAACACAATAACGCGCATGCAATTGTTATCCAGATACAAACATTGAGTACTGTTAATGAACAGTAAGGTCGTGTATGCTATTATTCATATTCCCATTCAACCATTTAATTAGCAGTCCTCATCAGAGGTTATCGAATGATAATATCATCGATCAAGTGGACATCATTTCAGTATGTGATCTGAGTTTAGGACTATACGAACAAGTGCTGTCGATTCCAAACTATAGATGTATTGTTAATTCCCTAATTATTTTACCCCGTTCATTCATCAATCATGTGTAGCCTACTTTTGTACTTGGGAATGGGACCGAGTTAATGAGTCAATGTGTGTCGTAAAATGTCCATGTGACACCACAGGGAAAGCAGTAGACAATTGTCCTTACAGTTTTTTTTATTCGCTTTGGTACTATTCTCACAAGTATGTGGTAAAACTTCACAACTGTTAGTACAAAACTCAAAGCAGATCATCAAAGTCTGTTTTTTCAAACATGTTCATCACATGTTCAATTGACAAAGTACAATGCACAAAATTACACCATCACGTTTTCACCACACCTAATCAGTGTGTCATCAAAGAAATATCTTTCATATGAAGTAATTGTCTTTCACAATGCAATGCTCACAATACTTTTGATATGCTTCTCATCTAATTTGCGTAAATACATTTGACCAACACTTAATCCAACTGATCTTAATGGTTACAATCACTGAACCGTTTGGTAAACCTATATATTTTCATTTCAGCAATAAACAGTATATTGATTTTGAAAACTACAGAAATAAAATGTGTTTTTGTACGAACATATAAATTAACCACACATGATGAATACTCGTTATTGCTACTTGATTTCAGATCGCGGTAACCACAATTGGTCATTAGATATACGTAAAAGTGGGGGCGTAAACACTGACAATTTCTTTCAACATAGCAGGATAGACAGCAATGAATAGGAAGAGCTCGTGGACAATGGATCCGTCAGAGAGGTGGGCATGAGAGAGGTCAACAGAGAGGTCAGAGAGGTGGGCATGGGCACCAACAGAGAGGTCAGAGGGGTGGGCATGGGCACCAACAGAGAGGTCAGAGAGGTGGGCATGGGGCCTCTAAATGTTATGTTTTGTTCTCATTTAGTTACATAATAGAAAGTATACCTATGTTACAATTATATCTGAAAAATAGTGAAAACTACGTAATTTGCCCAAATGATTGTAGACGATGTCTTCATTGATCCTTCACTTGATTACACATAGGATGGATATTTTGGAAATTATTATTTATTATGTAAATGTGAGTAATGTAAGTGTATTTCCTAATGTGAAACTGTGTAATCTGTCTTTTACATAGTACTGGAACATTAATTTCAGCACTTCTAAGGCCGATTTGAAACATGTATCTTGCATTGTTTGCTGTTGGATGAACTGATTGTTAAAAGTACTAAACTGAAAGAAGATCATACTGTTGTGTTTCGGTGATTAAACCAAATGTTCCCATTACATATTACGATAATCTTGTGTTTGAAACAATGATTATGTGGACTGGAAACATGTGCAAATGACTGAAAGCATTCCATCAGGTTTTGAAAGAATGAGGATTTTTGTACTAAGAGTTTTGAAAATGTACACCTTACTTGTGAAAATAGTACCAAAGCGAATAAAAAAAACTGTAAGTAGCCACCTTGTGACTGTGAGCTATTTTCTTTATTAATGCAATGAATTTGGCGCATTAAGGGTTATCTCGGTGAAAGGTAAATGTAGTTTCTATTCGGCTACAGTGCGTTTCGAGACCCGGGAAAAGTCACGCCTGAATACAGTGGCAGAGAGAGAATCTGTGTTTGAGAGAAAGTGCAAGAGAGAGAGTGAGAAGCACGCCTGAAATTCCACAATAAATTTGCCCCTAGGATGAAAAAGAGGCGTTCTTATGTGTTTGGGGTACAGTGACACTACGAGGCACCTTGGTAACCAGTGATCTCTGAGAGGACCAATAAATTAAAGCTTTTTTCGTCGCTCTTTCCGAACTGAAAAATCCGCAACAGGTAAGTTTCTGAACAGTTTCCATTTCCATGATAGTATGCGTGATCTGAACTCTGAACATAGCCTACCAGCATGGAAAGAGACTGAACTGTCGATGATAGACTTCTTTCCCCGTTGTATTTAACTTTGTTCGGTAGAAAATGAGTGGTTACAGTTGACGATCCATGCTTGAACTTAAGGAAGGTCAAATGCTTATGTAAGTACAAGACCGTGAAGGTAAGGACATGTAACCCTCAGCGACTTAATAAACATACCTATGTTACCTATGCATTTAGGGACGTGTCGCCGTAGTTGCGTAGTTACGCACGAGTGCTGCAAAGATTTGTCAATTGAATGGAATCACAATATTGAAATACTTAATTTACAGTGTGAGGAAACAAACCTAGAAAGTGTTGTTTTCTTCCCCTTTACACAAGTCTGTACAAGCAGTTTGCGTTCGCTACCAGATAAGTTGCGAGACATCCAGTTCTGTGCCTTGCGGATGAATTGTTACAAATAATGCATTCGTGTTTTGAAAACGCTAAACTTAAACACAAGTGTTGTATATATGTAAGTAGCCTACATCGTTGTATCAGGCCTACGAAAAACAAAACCGTCTTATCAGATCTTGACCCATTAATGTATCATGTATTATTTGCCTATTTGGGTTGTCATCTAAGAGTGCGAGTTGAAAATGCATTGTTATATATAATTTACTGTGAAAAGATGATGTGCACACAATTCTATTGATTCGGTGCGAGTTGTTCATGTTCAAAGGGCTGGCTTCCACGAGTTAGAAACAGTCTGGATGCTCTGAGATTTCCGCGCGGCCAGGGAAGCACATGACCGTTTTATGGGGCGTTCCAAATTCACACCTCACGTGTGGACATAATGTACCCTTTACCTTAATTTACAAAGCGAATCCCCTCACAACGACACCAATACGCGTAACCATAATAAGTTATTCAAACTTAGTTAATTAATTAAATCAGTTATATTAATATATCAGGTTATCACCGTTTTTGGTCAACGGTAAAACTCCTCAGAATTTTGCTCCAATGTAAGCAAGCAATGAGAACACTAGAACACTTTCCTCAACATAACAATAGGCGTTTATTATTTTATGCAAATATGCCAGGATTATTTCATTTAACTCATATCAGATACAGTATATTGTAGCCTGAAGGCGGAAGCCATTACAATGTGCATGGACCTCTCCACTTGTCTCTATGCATCTTAAATTAGACGGGTGGCCCGGTAGTTCCGTTCTGGAGTTCGCTACTCTCAGTTCTAACAGGCATACAAGATGTTAAGTATAGAAACAATCCAGTGAACATCATCTACAGTTTTGTTTTTGGATCGCACGGTAGTGTCGAGGTTCTTAGGTCCTGGTCTTGGTCCTGGCTCAGCTAAGCTAATCTTACTTCCAGCCTTTAGTGTTAGCGGACATGTGGAGTTATTACTAGTTGCAGTGATGGCAGAATGTCTACAGGAAGAGAAAGGCTCTAATCTCTGACATTCAGGCTCGCAACGGAACTTTGATGTGGCCCCTTTCAGTGCCCCAGACACTCCTCCTCTCTTCAAACCCCCTTCCGAAACTCCTCTGTTCCCTCCTCTATCCCTTCTTCCCTCTCCTCCTTCCTTCCACCTAAAGACCACCGGGGGAAAAATGACCTCGTTGACTGAGCTATGCACTCTCTCTATAGGGAAGTAGCTTCTGACAAGAAGTTAAATGTATACCAGAAATGTGTGTAAAAATTGATCAACTGATTTACGACCGAATGAATGAGCAATTCCGTAACTCTCAATATGGAAATATTTTTTATCCAGAATACAATCATAATGACCCAGAGAGGGATACAGCCATGTTCTTACAGAGAGATACAGATTTAGTTCATATTTGGGGGTTTACCCTCTTGATAAGGGTCACACTTCCACATAGATCACTTTCTGGTTTCCCCATGATGTGGGACAGTGTTTGTATGTGTGTGTGTGTGTGCCCCATTGTCAGCAGGATGCACCTGGTGCACAGTCTGTGGTGTGTAATTGCATGTGTGTGTTAGTGTGCATTTTGTTCTGCGTGTGTGTGTATGGCTTATTGGGGATTCCCCCATTACCTTCACAAAAATCTAGAAGTGTCTTTTTCGCCAGAAAAGTTAGAAAACGTGTAAAATGAGTCAACAGTCGGTTTCTCCAGAAAAACCCCCCAAACGGATTTGTCTTCAGATGTTACTAGTCTGGTTGTACATGGAGAACAGTGAAGGTGGTGAGAGACCCCAGGGTGACACCTAGTTGACCTTGGACCAGGACTAGGTTCTCTTGGGTGAACAGACGGAACTTGGGCTGGTGTGGAGAAGACCTAGGTTTCTTACCTGGTCAGTTGCTCAGGATTTCATGAACCACAGTTAAGCTGTAGAGATTCCTTGGTGCACCAGCTTCTCCACAGCACGGGATTTGACCCAACCCCCCCGTGTAGTGTTAGTGGTGTGTTAGTGTTCCTGTGCTGAGGGCTTTTCATCTGGGTGGACATGGTCAAACCTTTCACCTGAGGAATGTCTTCTGCAGAGACTTGTTTAACAGCACAATTGATTTATCAGCCTGCCCCCTTCATACACAAACACACACACACATACACAATCACACACAAAGGTACTGAATGACATGCACACACCCACACCCATGCTCCCCACCCACACACGTGTGATACCCTTAGTGTGTGTGTGTTTATGTAGGGGCTTCGGGGTCATGTCAAGTAGATGATGAGCCGCCCATATTGTGGCCCCATTGACCTGTGTGTTATCTTACCTACCACCCCCACACACACACACACACAATGCCGAAGCCTTGACCTTGAGACAGAGGAGCGTTACAAACAGAAGAGGTAGTTGCTGGTTTGCCGCCGTTGTTGAAGAGCTTCCAAGCTTCAGCCACAGCTACCGTTTTAGAACAGGTTTGACTGACACCGTTCAGTGATGTACTCACATTTCAGTTTTGGGATGACGTGCCTGTCTGTTTTTCATTCAGACACATTGTAGGGTGTGAGTCTCCATTCTTTATACCGTGTGGCCCGCCACGCACCCTGAAGGGGTTAATGTGAAACAGGCGTTAACTGAGCACTTGGAAGTTCTTCTCATCTTTCAAGTGGGTCGACCCTAATGTGAAGACAACTCAGCTCAGCAATTCAAAGCAAAGAAAGAAAGCCCTCCACCGCTTGTGTTGAGGGTTTGAATTTGACAAGCCGTTGTCAGAAAAGATACATTGGTGGATTAGATTAGGGTTACACATATCACTTCAGTAGGTAACCCTCTTTGATTCTGATTAGCGGGATGATTACACAACTGGATTTGAGAGCAGCTGGCTAATCTAAATTCTTGTTGTGTCATGCTCTGATTTCTGGAGGTGTTCCTGGAGGTGTTCTTGGGAAGTTGTATGAAGTAAGGTGAACCCAGGACTGTTAATTCACCTGGACCAGGAGTCATTTGGAGTTCATTGTAATTTTTTTTTAGAACATTTACATTTAGTCATTTAGCAGACGCTCTTATCCAGAGTGACTTACAGTAAGTACAGGGACATTCCCCCACAGTCAGTAGGGTGAAGTGCCTTGCCCAGGGACACAACGTTATTTGGCACGGCTGGGAATAGAACCAACAACCTTCTGATTGGTAGCCCGATTCCCTAACCGCTCAGCCATCTGACCCCCCAGAACAGTATTCAATTTTTTTTAACTGTTTTATCACACCTGTGTGTGGGCTTACACAAACACAATATTTATATATAATAATAATACTAATACATATGAATGCATTTGAAAATGGAGAACTGTTTTAGAGAGACTATTTTAGAGAGACAGTACAAGCCCATATGGACTTACACACATACAGTATTTATATACATAGTAGTAATAATCGTAACATACCTGTATGTTTATTGCATTGATTCTGCGTGTTTCTCTTTGACACTGGTTGTTGCTTGTGTTCATCTGCAGGCTGGAACAGGACACACAATCATTGAAGTGCAAGAATACTAGAATACTGCTGCAGTGATGCCATCCAATAAGCATTCCATCATGGTGGAGAGCAAGATGTCTGCGACAGTAAGTCATCACCACGCATACACCAACGCACACACAAACACCATCTGCATTCCCAGGACGGAGTTGTATAATCAATTGGGCTCAGTTTGGGTCCTGGCATCTCCAAGCGTGCATCTGGCCTGGTCTCTAGCCTCCTAGCCTGCCTCCCAGCTGCTTCCTCAAGGAAGGAGGGATGAAAGAAGGGGTGGGTGGAGAAATGGAGAGGGAGACTAAATAAGGATGGAAAAGAGAAACATCATTTTCTGCCAGCGTGTTAAAGTGAAGCGAAAAAAGGGATGTTAAATACAACAGGCCCAACTGCCAGTAAGCACAGAAGAAGTGTGGGTATCCTAAGCTGTACTTGAGGGCTTGCGACTTCCAGATGGTCGAGGAACAGTCGTCATGGAAGAAGGCCCTCTTCTTCTGGAAGAAGCCAGGCCTCTGTGGCCCGCTCTGCTGCTTGTGATGCAACCAGGGCTCATGGGGGGAGGGGGGTGGCTTTGAACCCAGGTCGCTTGCACGCCACGAGTTGAAAAAGGGGAGGCTGGTATGTGTGTGTGTGTGAGCCGGTCTTTTGTGACTGAAAGTCAGTTCCGCTGGCATTGTTTACGTTTTAACCTTGGTTGAGACTCAACAATATCACCACAATGCGGAAGTTTGGATTTCATGGGACCAGCGGTGAACACTGTGGGAGGATGAGCTGTATGTATACCTTAAGGGAAGAGCATTTGACTGCAGATTATGAGGTTGCAGGTTTAAATTCCCCTGAATGGCACTTTGTATTATTATTATAGTAACTAAAAGATAACAGTAACTAACTGTCGCTGATTACAAAAATATGTAAACGATCTAGGGAAATTGTGCATAAAGTGGATCAACAATGTACTTGTAGTTAACAAGCAGTTAAAAGCTCAATTTGGCTCGTTAGACCATTGGACCATTGAGTTATGTAATGACCAAAGCTGGTCCCATGTCTGTGTCTGTTATTTACTTCTGCAAAATGCACAAAGGCTCATGGGTACTCAATTGACCCCTAGGGGTTAGTGTACTGGGAGGTGGAGGTGTTAGTATACTGGGAGGTGGAGGGTTAGTGTACTGGGAGGTGGAGGTAGTATGCTGGGAGGTGGATGGTTAGTGTACTGGGAGGTGGAGGTAGTATTCTGGGAGGTGGAGGGTTAGTACTGGGAGGTGGAGGTAGTCTACTGGGAGATGGAGGGTTAGTGTACTGGGAGGAGAGTGGAGGTTAACTGGGAGGTGGAGGTGATGTAGACTCTGTCTGGATGTAAACTTGCTGGGGTTAACAAGTTCACAATACTCACTCACCCCCTCAACTACTACGGGTAACTACAGGTGATAACTACAGGTGTGAGTGTATGTAGGTGTGTGTTATGCAGCAGTGTAGTGTCATACATAATGTATGTGTGTTAGTATTGTGAACTATATCTTTAGAATCTTTAATTTGGCAAGCTGTCTGTCTACCATCTCTTCTGTACTCCTATACCACTGTGGGAGGCTGATCAAAGGCTGGAGTGTGAATGCTGGTGTGTGTTTATGTGTGTGTCTATGTGCATGTGTTTGTGTGTGTTGCTGGTTTTGGAGAGAGAAAGATGGAGATGCTGAAAGGAGTTTTTTAGACACCTGGTCCGAGCCTTAGTTTCTTTCCTGCCTCTCTTGCTCTTCTCTCTCTCTCTTCTCTCTCCTTCTCTCCCCTCCTCTTTTCTCTCCTCTCCTCATCACAATAGCAGAGTGTTCCAGAGCCCTGCATGGGCCCCTTTAGCTAGGGGCTATGAGAGGGAGTGTGTTGGGGGGGAGGGAAGGGGCTAGGGAGAGGGTAATAAGGGCATGGCGTGGGGGGGGCTTGAGAGTTCGGGTACAAAGGCAAATTTGATGTGTTCACTGAAAGCGTGCACACTCCTACACACACACACACACACACACACACTCACTCACTCACTCACTCACAGTATTTGCCTGCCTGAGGCACACCACCAAGGAAATTGCCCAGTGTTCCAGTGCTGCAGAGTGGAGTGAAGTGGGAACTGACTGAACCATCCATGCGTCTGACATCCATCTCCCCCTGCCAGTCTCACCTTGTGGTCGCAACGGCCAACTGTAGCTGTTTCCTGAGTTTCCTCATTCTCTGTACCCAGATGTGTGTACGAGATTTGGGTTTCAGACAGGAGGAGGAGGGGGTCTGCAGACAGGGGGAGTGTGTGTGTGTGTGTGTGTGTGCGTGTGTGTGTGTGTGTGTGTGTGTGTGTGTGTGTGTGAGGGAGGGAGACAGAATGGTGACATGCAGCACAGCGGTGTCCTAGACGGGGACAAGGAAGTCTAATCTCTCTAATGAGAGAACCTTCCTGAAACCCCTCAACCCTGGTTGTGTGTGTGGTGTGTGTGTGTATGTGAATAGGTTGGCTGAAATAAGCCCGTTGCCGACACACTGTTAGGGCGTCATCAGAATCACAGGCCCAGTGTAGGCCCTGTGTATGTTAAAAGAGAGCTTGGAGGAATGAGTGCTTTAGGCAGAGATTCCTTTGTGTGATCTGTCCTGTGGCCGAATTTTGCAGGTTGGATTTGTAGTCAGGCAGACAGACAGGCAGAAAGACAGGCAGGCTGGCAGGTTTGTAGGTGGGAAGGTTGGTAGCCAGACACACAGACAGGTGAGCAGACAGACAGGCACATGTACAGCGATCAGATTACCCACTTTCCCTATCCAGTCTAACCTGTCCCTGTCCTCTCTTCCGTTCATCTCTCTCTCTCTCTCTCTCTCTCTCTCTCTCTCTCTCTCTCTCTCTCTCTCTCTCTCTCTCTCTCTCTCTCTCTCTCTCTCTCTCTCTCTCTCTCTCACACCCTGGTCTGGTAGGACCCCTGGGAACTCTCTCGCTACATCTGGTACTTGTATAGGCTTCCTGCTGTCGACTCAGCAATTTACAAAGCTCACAGCAGCCCGTGTCATCCCGCTGTCAACACCCACACGCACTGACCCTCTGTCAGCATGTAAACAACACAACCACACTGCAATTCCTCCCCCCCCCCCCCCACAATACCCAAACAAACCGAAAGTGTGTTTCTCTGTGTAAATGGCAGCTTTACATTCACATTTACATTTAGTCATTTAGCAGACGCTCTTATCCAGAGCGACTTACAGTAAGTACAGGGACATTCCCCCCAAAGCAAGTAGGGTGAAGTGCATTGCCCAAGGACACAACGTCAATTGACATGGCCAGGAATCGAACTGGCAACCTTCAGATTACATTTCTAATGTGGACTAATCCGTTGAGAGTGTTTCTTCTCTCAGCTGAGAGGGGGAGTGGGGGGGCTGTGTTGCTGGTTCCTATGGAGCTTTTCACGCCAGACACGAGACTCAGGTGCCCTGTCATGGGATAGTTTTTTTTACCAAGATTGTACCTGCCAGGAACTTATCCCATTTGTAAAGTGTGTCTTTCCAGTTTCTGGGGGATTGTGTGTCTAGTCTGAACTGGACTTTACGAGCATGAGGAAAAAACAAGGTTAATCAACAACAGTAATCAGTCAATAATTAAAGAAGGAAGCACCTATAAATGCCCCAAAAAGACCTGTACAGTGGCAGTTCTTGCTGGAACTACTTATGTTACCCAGGAGGAGTTGGGGCAGGGTACACAGTTATGGGAATATAAAGATAAAGGGGGGTGATTTGGAGGTGGGGGTGGGAGGGTGGGAGTGATGGCGACATAGTGAAGAGTGTGAATGGAGAGGCTAATGTTTTAAACCTGGCGGTCGTGTCAGGGCAGGACCCGAGCCTGGAGAGGCCTCTGGGTTCCAGGGAGGGGGAGAGTGGTGAAGACAGGGAGGAGAAACAAAAACAAACAGGCTTCTTATCAGTCCGTGTGTGTTGACGTGGGTGCTGACTCATATGCAGGCTGAGTCTGTATGTGTATCCAGCTACTTAAGCTCACGTGCTCTAACATCAGGACTACCACCTTGTTCACTTAGCAAGCCTGTAAGGGAACAGACCTCAACCTGAACTTTGAGCTCATTTTTATAAAAAAAATATTCTGGTCACATTGAAGTCCGGTCAAGGAGGTTAAATGTTTAAAATGTTCAAAATGTAATTTTATCGACTCCAGCACTGTGACTCACCCTCTCCTCCTCCAGGCCGTGGTTAACGGAGACACACCCCCCGCTGAGGGCTTATTAGAAAACGACAGCGGTGTGGAGATGACCAATGAGAACAGCCCGCTGACTGCTGCAGAACCGCCCTCCCCCTTCAGTCCCAAGCAGAATGGAGATGCTGCTTCACCTGCAGGTCAGAGACAAACACACACACACACACACTCTCTCACACTCTCTCAGACTCTCTCTGACTCTCTCAGACTCTCTCTCACTCTCTCAGACTCTCTCTCACACTCTCTCAGACTCTCTCAGACTCGCACTCCACTCCTGTAACGTCTAGCAGACACTCACATGGTTACACACACACTCCTGCATTCCTTAGTATCGTTTTTCACATGGCTCTGTGTCACAACTTCTTATCTTACTCCTACTGTCCTCCCTCGCTCTCCCACCCTCTTATTTCACTCCCTTATGTCTTTCTCTCTCTCTCTCTCTGTCTCTCTCACCCTGTCTGCCCAATCCTAACCCACTCCCCCCCACCCCTCCAGACACAGATATGAACCAATCATCTGGTAGCAGGAAAAGAAGCAGGAAGAGATCGGAGGAGAGCACCTGGGACAATGCTTACAGCGAGGTAAACACACACAAATACACACACACATACACGCTAGGGGTGGGAATCTTTTGGTACCTCACGATTCGATTCAAATCGATTCTTTGGGTTAAGAATCGATAAAAAATCGATTCACAATTTTTTAAATAAAAAAGTAAAAAAAAAACAAAAAAAAACATTTAATCTTTTTATTTTTTATTTTTTGTGAATCGATGTGAATAGCTAGAACACTGAATCACGGTTCAAATGGGAGTCAATTTTTTCCCCACCCCTAATACACACACACTCTCCTGGGCGAGACACACACGTCACACATGCTAAACGCTAGCACCACTGTGCCCCGGCTAGTCCCTGCAGGAGAAGTGTGGAGGGGAAAGGGCAGATGAGTGTGAGTCAGGGCTAAGGGAGAGGCCTCGTCCCCGGACCATCTTCCAGGTGGGCCTGGCCCCTCACAGCAAGTCCCGCCACAGAGACAGACCACGGCAGGCCAAACTGGACTACAGCAGCCCCCTGGTGAGCAGTACACACACACACAAAGACACACACTTACACACATACAAGCACACACATACATACATGTACATCCATACTCACAAAAACTCGCACACGTACGTATATACACACACACACACTCATGTATTTACACATACACACATACAGACACAAGAATACATACGCGTACACATACACACACATAAACACATACACGTGTTCCCAAGTGAGTGTTAAGTGTATCTTCAGGCCTGGTAAAACAGGTTTGTTCTGAGATTAGAACTCTCTGTCTCGGTTTCGGACAAGATATGACACCTCCCATCTCCCTCCCTCTCTGTCTGTCTGTGTGTCTGTGAGCCGGCATGTGGGCTTATCAAGGTTCATATAGCCTCAAGAATGTTAATTGTATCAGAAAGAAAAACATCTATGTGCAGTGGTGTGTGTGTGTGTGTCAGGTTCAGAGCCCCTTGCCAAAACACAGTCAGGTGTGATGCCAACAAGCGGTTGGGAAGTGTACGTGAGTCTGTAACCTCCCTCCCCACCCTCCCCCAGCAGAGCCTGCCCGTCGCTGTCCCGCTCCCAGCCCTGGTCCCAGAGGTGCCCCCTCCAGAGGTGCTGGAGCAGGATTCCAAGGACTCGGCCCAGAGCTCCTCCACCTCCCTCACGTCCTCCTCAGATACCTTCTGCCAGGCGGAGTACAAGGTGAGAGAGGGGGTGGGGGGGAGATGAGGGAGGAGAGAAGGGGAGGGAGAGTTGATGAGGGAGAGACATGAGGAAGGAGAGAGGGGGACTTGAGGAAGGTGAGAGAGTGTGAGAAGGGGAATGAGAGAGAGAGAGTTTAGGAAGGTGTGTGTGTGTGAGAGAAAGAGAGAGACAGAGATATGGGAAAGGAGAGAGGGCGAGGGAGCGGGAAGCAAAAGTTGAAATCTAGAGAGAATAAAAGAGACAGAGAGAAAGAGCCTAACAAAGTGGTAAAGACGAGAGGGAGAGCAGGAGAAAAAGAGAAGGGAGATGGAGAATGAGGTAGGGAGGAGTAAGGCTGGGGTGTGGTTGGAGAAAAGACATCTGTCTCCTGGTTGGCCTAGATGTACACCTGTACACCACCCTGAACACAGAACAGCCTTGTCAGCCCCTGTCTGTTTCTCAACTCTAGTATTGTCTGTTGACCGGCCTGCCTGTCTATCTGTCTCACCTCTAGTCCTGTGTGTGTGCCTGCCTGTCTATCTGTCTCACCTCTAGTCCTGTGTGCCTGCCTGCCTATCTGTCTCAACTCTAGTCCTGTCTGTGTGCCTGCCTGTCTATCTGTATCAACTCTAGTCCTGTCTGTGTGCCTGCCTGTCTATCTGTCTCAACTCTAGTCCTGTCTGTGTACCCGCCTGTCTGTCTCTCTGTCTGTCTCAACTCCAGTCCTCTCTATCTGTTTATATTCCAGTATATCTGATACCCTGTCTGTCTGCCTGTCTGCCTGCCTGTCTGTGAGTCAGCACCCAAGCTGTCCAGCTGCCCCTGTGGTTAGAGCAGGTCTACAACACGCTGCAGGAGTGTGTGTTGTACAGGTTTTCTCTTTAAACAGGAGCAGGTGGCTATTATCCCACGGCTAAGATAACTCTTTTAGCGTGTGGTTACAGCTATCTGACCTGATCTGAACTTGCCGGATGTTTTTTGTGTTTGTGTTTGGTGGGGATGTGAGATGTTTGGTGGCTGTGGTTGGCAGTGGTTATTCACCTGTGCAAGGGACCACCTGAAATGCACCAAGCCCATAAAAAGCTTCAATAAAACAGTTTGTCGTAATCATACAAGTTTATTGTGTCATATAAATGGACTGTTTCAAGCAGGTTTGCAGAAAGGAGGACGAGAACACCATTCACTCACTCTTTCTTTTTTTGCCCGTCTCTTCCCCCCACCCCCTCTTTTCCTTCCACCACCTCCGTCCCACCTCCCCCTCCTCCCCCAGGACAACAAGGGTTTCGGAGTGGGGGAGCTGGTTTGGGGTAAGATCAAGGGCTTCTCCTGGTGGCCGGGCATGGTGGTGACCTGGAGGGCCACAGGGAAGCGCCGGGCCACCCACGGCATGCGCTGGCTACAGTGGTTTGGAGACGGCAAGTTCTCAGAGGTGAGGACCGTCTCTGTGGCTACACAACCGCTCAGTGGACCACAAGGTCTCTGTCACTCTCTTTCTTTCTTTCTCTCTCGCTCTCGCCCTCTCTCTCCATCCTTTTGACATCCATTCGTCTTCTGCAGGTGTCCGCAGACAAGCTGGACTCCATCACAGCCTTCTCCAAGTTCTTTAACCAGGCATCCTACACCAAGCTGGCTTCTTACCGCAGGGCCATCTTCCAGGCACTCAGGGTGAGGAGAGGGGGGGTGGGGGGAGGGGAGGTTTATTAGGACTGTGTGTGTTGCTCTACAGGTTCTCAAAATAATTCCTTCATTAATAATCTGTTACACAGAACTAAACTGGTCAGACTGGTTAGCTCTGATTCAGACTGATACCTCAGGTTCAGGCAGGTCCTCATCCTCAACACGTGCCTTTTTCAGTCGCGGAAAATACTTTTCAATACTCATCTGGATTGAAGCAGCATTTATTCAGTGTAAGAGTAAAAAAATTACATATCATTATTTATAATAAGTTTATTTGATTCGCAGCTACTACATATAGGCCCTCGTGTATGTACATTTGCAAACATAGCGTTATCAGCGCCATGGCCAACCCGCAGAAAGCGGACTCTGTGATACTTCAGCTTACGCCGTATTTACCAAACCTGCAGTTCATCGGGTAATCAGCGCCTTTCTCCGCCCACTATACCGTAAATTGCGAGCATTTTACTGTTTTTCTCAATTGCTAAGACACATTTCTTGAATGTGTACTGTGTTTTCTCCGAACTCTAAACACACATCTTCATACTTACACTGTTTTGGCCAAACCCTTGGCTTTTGACCCAAAATCAAACACAGTAGTCAAAACCATATTATCTGTCGTATAAACCTAACTTTGCATTCAAAATACACAGAAAGCCCTCAAATAAATTCAACCTTCTGAATACCTTTTAGACACTGCTGGGAGAAATTGAAAACACTATTATAAAAAGCTTTTCAAGAACCATTGACTATAACGTGTCCCTGAATTTTAGATATGTTCCACCTCATGAGTTTGACATGATGTCATAAAACTCACAATTACTGCAATTGTCCTTCTTACAGGCTGTTTATTTTCTATTTACATTATACAGCAATTGCATTTTGAGCTATTGTTACTGTAGTGGTCACAGTATACAAATAGTAGTACTGTTAGTCAACAACACAAATGTATTGCTGTAAATTGTAATTTGGGGAACAAAGGCTAAGAAAACAAGGAAATAAACAAATCATTTTTACCTGGGTAACAGAGCTTGAGTACAGTACTGTTCATTGTGGGTCAGCATCCTATCTCTGACCAGGGTCAGGCCAGAGATTTTCCTCAACATCACAGGCAATGTTTTCTCTAGCCAAACAGCAGGGAAAATGCCCCTGAATGCCTGAGCCATCCATGACAAGACTCAAGAGCAATGTCCCCACAAACTTCTTCCATGGCTTGGAGAAGGTTGTTCTGTCATAGGGATTTCTGTCATAGTGTGGCATGGATCTCATTTGAGATTGTTGTTCTTCTTCCTCTGCCTCTTCCTCTCCCTTGTCCACCTCCTCTCATTTGGACAATTATTCCTTTTCTTCTGATATTTGCATCCATGATTTCAAAGTACAGATGAGCTTACCTTTGTATTCATTCCAAACCCCTGATTGCTATTTGCTTTTTAGAGCTTACACATGGATAATTGGTTGTTAAGGGTGTTTGAATTGCGCTGTTTTGGGTTTACTTATCAAATGGCAGTGTTTTCTGAATGACATAATGGTGATAATTGTGTCTTAAAGTAAGAGGTGTGTTTAGACTTTTGCAAAGAAGTGTGAATGAACCTGAGAAATGTGTCAAAAAGGGTAAATTGTGTTTAAAGACTGGGGTACATGGTCTTTCTGCTGGGATTTGGCAAAATGGTTTTGTGGGGATGGCTTACACATACCATTTTTGTGTGTTAGCAATCGAGAAAAACTGTAACGTGCAATTGAATGGGCCTCCTCTCTTTCTATCATGGATCAGCCACCAAAGTCAAAACAGCGAACACAAAGATTTAGTGATAACGAAGTTGATGTGCTTGTTCATGAGGTAACAGCGATTTTAAATATTATACATGTCCAGAATTCCACACCAACACAAAAAATGCCATCTGGACTGAAATTACCAAAAAATTAAAAAATTAATGATTTTGTGTTCACTCAGCTGAAAAAGTGTGGTCATTGTGGCAAAAATCCTTTCAGCTCATCTCCTTGGCCTGTCTTCGTCTTGCTCAGATTAATGCTGCCATTTCACTAAGAGGCATATGCGAGGAAACCCACATCCTGGTTTACACCTGCTTTTACGTAAGAGGTGGAGAATTTTCACCGCAAATTAGAGGCGCGCTTTCACTGGGAGTTTTTGTACATACCGCGGAATACATCGTTAGGCGCACTTTACGCATCCCCTCCCATCCCTTACTGGGAAACTCCCACTTTCCCCTTGACCCTCCCGTAAATGCATATGCATGACACGGAAAAGCGCAATTTTCCATTTTCAGTTCCGCGACAGGCAGTCTGCGCTTTTACCTCAGTGCGGCATGTTTGTACATACCTCTCCATGCTTTTACGCGCACGTTGCGAAACAAATACGCCTGAAGTGGGCGCAAAAGCGTTAGTATATGAGGCCCATAGTGTTTTGACCTCGACAAGCCAACTGCATCTTACCGCAAACTTGCAACTAGTTAACTTTCTAAAGAAGGCGCAATCGCTTGTTAGGGTCAGGTCGGGACTCCAACTTTACGTAACACACTGACAACATTGTATTCAGAATAGAAAATATTTTTTAAAGCACTTTTTATGTGTGATTTTGTAAAGGTGTTCACGCGATACCAACCCTTTGTGAACTTGGGAATTTTGCCAGCCGTCTTCTCTGCACCAAATAGGCCAAGCTTCCACGCTTCCAGGGATTATCTCGTTTTCATGGAGACAGACGCAGTGTGCATGGAGGCGAGGGGCTGTGTGTGTATGTGAGAGAGACGTGTGAGTGACAGACGGAGGGAGAGCAGGGAAAGGAAATGCAGCTGAAAGAATACGCTGCGTGTTTAAAAATAAAAATAATAATAACGAAATGCAATATGTGGCGGCCAGTGTTGATTCTGTGGCGCACCGCCACAAATTATTAAATGTGTGGGAAACACTGGTGTTTCGTATGTGTATAGCGGTAAGATAACCATGTTTCGCCTGAAATTCGTGGATCTTCATCCCAGCGTTTTGTAGAAACTCCTGCTTAGAGGCACCATAGGAGACGGTGTGCATCTTTTTGTTGATACTGCCCTCCTCTCTCACCTCCTTTCTTCTCTCTCCTCCTCTCCTCCTCCTGTCATCTCTCTCCTCCTCTTTTCTCTCTCCTCTTCTTCTTTCTCTCTTCCTCTCTCCTTCTCCCTTCCCCTCTTTCATACTATCCATCGGCCTGTCAATGTAGCAGGGTGTGTTTCATTACAGTTTTTCACAATTGTTAAAAAACATTTCTTGAAACAGTCACCCCTTTTCTCAAAACTGTAAACACAAAACCAAATATTCAAACTCAATTTCCAAAACCTCTGACTCTTCTGGCAAAATCAAACACTTACCCCTAAACCATGTAACCTGTGCTCAAAATCAAACAATGCTGTCAGATCATAAACACAGCAAATCAATATATAAACACTATGGAGCAATCATTAGACACAACACAAAACATGAGAACACAGCATCGAGGGCATGTAAATGTACATGTAAAGACAAATTTGTTTATGCATAGGCCTACACAGTAAATGCATTTACGTAGCAATAAAGAAAATGGATATGGAAACACTGGATTTTGTTTTTTCAACACCCATTTATACTTTCCTGCTGTATGACTGTTCAGCCTGTGGTCTGCCCCTCTCTTTCACCATCCGTCTCTGGAGGAGGGGATCCCTCACTGAATTGGTCCTCCCAAGATTCCTTCCATTTTTTCTCCTCTAGTGAGTTTTTCTGGGAGTATTATTATATATATTACAGTTTTTTCCAATTGCTTAGACACAAAAATGTCAAATAACACACAGTTAGTGAAATCCGACGCTCAAGGAGCACAACAGAAGGCCAGACCTGCACAACTATAAGCACATTCTCATCCTCACACTATTTGCTAAATACTACATACAGTGTTTTGAAAATCACTAAACACACTTTTCTACATTAGACAAAGACATTTAAGATTAGGTCACTTCATTGCCTTTTTTAGACACTGCCTTGTAAAATGCCACACATGTGAACAGATGGATCAAACTCAGGCGTCAGGTGTACAAGCACTGAAGTGCTAAACTGTAAACATACCAATCAGATGTAAGCACTATAAAAAGGCAACAGGTCAGTGTACCTGTCCTCATCAAAAATGGAAGGCAATGTTGCAGGTAGAGGAAGAGGTAGGATGAGAGGGGGAGCCCGTGGAGGAAGGTAGGGAGAGGGAGAGGTAGACCTGGAGGCCGTGGAAGAATAGGGCCAAATTTACAGTATCTAATGAAATTCAAACAAAATGGACAGAGAGTTCAGCCCAACCTCAGCAGATATAGTGTTGCAACAGTTATTTGGACATTTCGACAAGAGCAAAGGTGAAAACTACTATTCTCTACTGTCTACAGTACAGTACAGTAAAATGTAGCTACATGTAGCTACAGCTATATGCACTACATCAGTACTTTTTTTGTACATATTTACTGCAGTTCAGGATTTAAATAAATTTATTTTATTTGCTGTATTCTTTCTTTTGTTTCCACAAATGTATTTGCTGTGTTTACAGACTACTATGTAGCCTGTAACTATGTACTTGTACGTACTCTACTGGAAAAATATTTCTGACAAAATCAAGCAGGTTATATCATTAGAAAAGAATAGTTAGTGTAAAAGTGTTTAACATTTTGCACTATAGTGTGTATCTGGTTCAAACAGAGTCCAATTTTATGAACCATGTGTGTGGCATATGGTGACAGAAATGGGTTTTTATACATGATTGTATAGTTTTGATCGAAGCGTTTCATTTAGCAAAAGTGTTCTGCTAATTTTGTGTTTAGTTGTGTGAATCGTGTGTTGTGTTTTGATAAAGTGAGCCCTGTTTTCAAAATTGTGCTTAAGCAATTGGAAAAAACTGTATTATAAATATTACAGTAACCATCACAACTTACTGTAGTACTGTCAATAAAGAACAACGGGGTAAAAACCTTCTGGTGTGCTGGATCCAGCCTTGAAAACACTTCACACCTATATCACCACAGGCCAATTCAATTGCCTGTAGGAGATTTACCCTGATATATAGGTTTTGGTCATAGACCTTCCACCGCCACTCAGAGAAATCACTTCAATTGGATTGTGAAAAGGGCTGTATGGTGCAAGTGCATCACAGTGCAAAATATTTTTTGTGAATGAGTGTCTGATTCGCCAAATGGGTTTAGGCCACTGAACATTCAGAGAATGGAGTTTAGTGTTTTAGTAATTGTGAAAAACTGTAACAAATGCCCCCCCCCCCCCCCCTCCCCCACAGATGGCGAGCGTGCGGGCGGAGCAGACCTTCCCCCACTGTGAGTCGGAGGGAGCCGAGGAGCAGGTCAAGCCCATGCTGGACTGGGCCAAGGGTGGCTTCCTGCCCAAGGGCCAGGAGGGGCTCAAACCTACACACAACCCTGGTGAGCTGCGAAGTAAACAATACCCAACCCCCCCATCCCCACCCCCAGGCACACTCCTGCCGTCATCACTGATTACATACCTTTCGTTCAAACGAACTGCAGCATATCATCAATTGCTGCTTGATTAATGTTTAGCTAGTAGGTTTGGGGTTTAGTGGATAGTTTGATGGATGTTTGTTGCTGGGTGTTGCTGGTTTGTTGATAGTTAGCTGAATGTTTGTTACTCCTTGGTGGATAGTTTGTTTGTTGTGGTCCTTAATGTATGTAAGAGGTTTGTGGTTGGAGTGTTGGAGTTGCAAGGCTAGATCCAGGCTCGAGGCACAACGCCCTGTCTGTGTACGCAATCAAAACAGTGTTCTGTTCTGGTGTGTTGTGTTTGTACATGCTTCACATGCTTGAGAGAGAGAGAGAGAGAGAGAGAGAGAGAGAGAGAGAGAGAGAGAGAGAGAGAGAGAGAGAGAGAGAGAGAGAGAGAGCGCTCTACACAGAACCAGCCATCCAGACCGTTTCTGTGTTTTTCTGTTTGAATAAAGGTTTCACCCCTATCAGGATGTGACCTTTCCAACATGTGCCTTTAGTATTTCTTGAAGGTACAAAACAGACTAGTTTTACGAGTCATTCAACCTTCCACCGCAATCACAGTGACTGCAAAGATCAAATCATGTGTATATGTATAGCCCTTTTTACAAGCAATGTCGGAGAGGGCTTCACATACGTCTATAGAACTGCTCCTCAACCAACCTAAACCCTCAAGGAAGACAAGGAAAAACTTCCAGAAAATCTCAATAGAAGAAAATTTGAAAAGAAAAGAAGGAGCAATTCAGTGAATATAAATATATTCAAATGTTGTTTCTGCATGTGTGTATATATGTTGTTAAATGTGGCTTTATTGTTTATACATTTCATTTATTCTACAGTGTTATGCTACATTTTGTTATTGTTAATTCATGGCGCTTATGATCTGTTAGCGGTTAGCCACGTCAGCCCTACCTACTTTCTACGTCACAATTTATTAGCCCGCAAAACAAATGAATGAAGCGCATAACAAACACACATCTGAACGATAATTCTCACTCTACCTTGTAGGTATGTAGGTTAGTTACAGCGAACGGTGCAGTTATATTCAACTGTCTGGCCTATTCTCGGCGGTCCCAGTGTTAACAGGTATCCCGGTAAAGGGTAAAGGAGAGACGACAGCTGGAATGATCTGGAAGTTGGAGAAGGGGAGAGAAGTGCCGGGCTCTCAGCCAGCGAGCTCATAGCCCGAGGCGTTGCAGACACTGTCACGTCCTTATATCATAAACTTCAGTAATGCCACTCAATAGATCCAGGAGGGTTTAATTGGACATGAAAATTATACAAGTTTTCTCTCTGATGTGTGTGCTTTGACACAGAGTTGGAAGGGAACGGGATTATGTAGCGTGAGGTTCAGGTGGAGCTGAAACCGGTGTAGCCGTTTGGTAAACCACCCACGAATGGACGTACGATTATCAGTCTGTTTTTTGTCCTCCACTCCTCACCCTACCCCTCCTCCCTCGCCCTCCAGAGTCCAGTCCGTTGACCCAGCAGGTGTTGGACGTCAGTCTGCCTGAGTACTGCCCCCCCGCCAAGAAGCCTAGAGCCAGCTTCACCAAGCCCAGCCCCGAGGAGGTCTACAGTAGAGGTCAGTCCCAGGGGGCAGGGGTGAGAGGTCACACACCCTAGAGGTTTACCCAGGCCTACCTGAGATCTAACAAACAACTCGGTCCTACCCCTCCATTCCACACCTAAGAGAAAATGCTCGACATATGGCTTTTGGTGTAGGTGAAACCCAGTGTTGAAGTCTTCTGGTTTGAAGTGCTTAATACATACGTATGTTTATGCATAAATGCTTATTCAGTAGGATCCCACGTCATGGAGATTTCTGGACGTCAGCTTGTCTTGGCTATGGTGTGACTCATTTCTTTGTGTGTGTGTGACTGACGCGTGTTTGGCTTGTGTTGCCCTGGTTGCTGTTGACACTGCTGGCGCTCTACATCCACAGAACTAATGGTGCATGAAGTTTTGAAGAATAAACGAAGTATTGAAGGTAAGCTGCTCCCCGACCTACCGTTTCACAACCTCATTCACGTTCAAATCGAATCAAGCTTTATTTGCACAGCCCTGTTTACATGCTTTGCTGTTCCGGGCCATGTTCCTGTGAAGCCTTGTTTGATGGGATGTTTTTCCGTCTTTTTGTGTGTTTGCGTCTCCAGAGTTTTGCCTGTCGTGCGGGAAGACAAGAGTGGCAACTTTCCACCCGCTGTTTGAAGGAGGCCTCTGCCAAGCATGCAAGGTAGTACACCAGAGCCCCCCCCCCCCCCCCTGGACATTCATTACCCTCTATTCACCTTGCTTGTCCTTTCCTCTTTTCTTCTCTTGTCTCCTCTCATCTTCCCTCCTCCCCTGTTCTCTCCCAAACACACAAACCCACACCCATCAGTGACACGATCTGTTTTCACATTCGTATCTTGGAGCAGGTCTCAGTACCTGGCTCTGTCTGGGGAACCAGGATGTATGAAGTAGACCTCCTTTGTGTACCTGTGGTTTGCCATTGTCAGACACTATCATTATTGACACTGTGTCCCTTTTGTGTGTGTGCGTGTGTATGTGCGTGCGTGTGTATGTGTGTGTGTGTGTGTGTATGTGTGTGTGTGTGTAGGATGTGTATCTCGAGATCTCCTACATGTATGATGATGATGGTTACCAGTCCTACTGCACAGTGTGCTGTGGAGGCCGTGAGGTTCTACTCTGTGGGAATGCCAACTGCTGCAGGTACACACACACACACATAGACACACAAATAAACCCCCCACACGCAAATACACCCTCCCACACACACAGACACACACATAGATCCACCTCCACCCACACACAAACAGGTATGCTCATAAAGACACTGTCCAAGTTCACCCCCCCCCCCCCCCTCCCCCCTCCAGGTGTTTCTGTGTGGACTGTCTGGACATCCTGGTGGGTGCGGGGGCGTCTGCCAGCGCCCGGGACCTGGACCCATGGCGCTGCTACATGTGCCAGCCCCTGCAGGCTTACGGCACGCTCACACGCCGCCACGACTGGAGCCTCAAGCTGCAGGAGTTCTTCGTCAATGACAACGGCCAGGAGTTTGTGAGTCGGCTTTTCATTGGACGAAATGACGATGTTGTTAATTTTGTATTAAGTGGTAAACACTTTTACCCATAGATAGTCATTTGTTTGTCTAGTGACATGCCAACATCCCAAGTACATCCTTGTCATTGTCAGTCTGGAAGAACAAATCACTGCTGAAATAGTGCAATGTCATACCAGCACTGTGTTTCATGTTTTCCCTGTCATACACACATACATGTAACAAAAGTACAAAGAACGACATCACTTATTGTGTATTTGTGGGGGAATGTTAAAAAAATTAAGTCTTAATCAATAAACCTGTATCAATAAACCTGTAACTATTGGTTGTGGTTAGGTTTGGGTCTAATGGATAGTTCATTTGGAGAGAGTCAAGGGTTGAATACAGTAACCATGTCCTGTGTGATGACCATATCCTATGATGTCACGTCCAGGAGAGCCCAAAGATCTACCCAGCAGTCCCAGCAGAACAGAGACGACCAATCAGAGTTCTCTCACTCTTCGACGGCATTGCGACCGGTGAGAACGTGTGTGTGGTGTATGTGTGCGGTGTGTTTGTGCAATGTGTGTGTTTATCTGCATTTCTTCTCATCTGTCTGTGTCTTCTCAGTCATGCTGACCTGTGTGTGTGTGTCCTCCAGGCTACCTGGTTCTGAGGGACCTGGGTTTCAAGGTGGACCAGTACATTGCGTCAGAGGTGTGTGAGGACTCTATCTCGGTGGGCGTGGTCCGACATGAAGGAAAGATCCAGTACGTTCATGACGTCAGGAACATCACCAAGAAGAACGTACGTTCCACCTCCTGACCTCTGTTTTCACCTGTCCTAATCTGCACCGGGACACATTAACTGGTCGACTAAATGTGTAAACATTGACTAACACACACACACACACACATACCGTCCAGTAACTACCCAGCTTTCATCCTCCATTATAGCCTGCGGTTCCGCCCTTGAAGTGCACACACGCACGCACGCACACACCCCACAGCTGCAGGAGAGGGTTGCATGCGAGGGTGCTGTGACGTTGCTGGGCCCTAGAGGACAAAGAGCAGCCTCTGTAGAGCTAAATCCCCAGAGCCCATTCACCCCTTTGTCACACCACTCCACACAGTGGGTGGGTGCGTGTTTGTGGGTGTGTGTGCGTGCGTGCGTGAGTGTGTTTGCGGGTGTGAGTTGTTGTGTGAGCGGAGAGAGTCAAAGTCTCTTTCTTTCACTCCCCCTCGCCCCCTTCTCTCTCCCTCTCTCTTTCTCTCTATCAAGCCTTTGTAGTGAATAAAAGGGTCCTATGTAGGGCCTAGGATTAGACCCTATATTGTGTAGGGAGAGGAGGGAGAGGATTTGGGTGTGGGTGTGTGTGGGAGAGGTTTATGGGGGGGTTGCAGAGTTTGGGTTCGCCGTGCAGATTACAGAATGACCAGAAGAGGTGCTGTTGCTCTGTGTTGTGTCATACAGATTGAGGAGTGGGGTCCCTTTGACCTGGTGATTGGAGGAAGCCCCTGTAACGATCTGTCAATCGTCAACCCGGCCAGGAAAGGCCTGTATGGTAAGCACCGCCGTCTTCTTGTTCACCTGATGAAATGAAGATCGACTTGTGAGGTTTTGTCAGTGCTTGGAAATGGCAGAGAAGGTCAATCATATTTAACCATCCTCACTCTGTCTTGTCAACCTCCAACACACATACACTTACTCACACTCATGCACGCAATCACACGCACACACATACACTCACACACTGTCACACATTCACACACAACCACACGCACTCACACACTCACATAAACACACACTCACACACACAGAGGGGACTGGGCGCTTGTTCTTTGAGTTCTACCGTCTGCTGAGTGAGGCCAGGCCCAAGGAGGGCGAGGAGCGCCCCTTCTTTTGGATGTTCGAGAACGTGGTCGCCATGGGCGTCAACGACAAGAGGGACATCTCGCGCTTCCTCGAGGTGTGATGTCATGTCCTGTCTGCAACATTGACTCAAACGTCCTGTGCTAGTCCTAGGAGGGTTCATTCCATGCAGCTTTGTAGACGTGTACGGGTCTGTGGTGTTGAAATGTAACTTTGTGTGTGTGTGTGTTATAGTGCAATCCTGTGATGATTGACGCCATAGAAGTTTCTGCAGCTCACCGGGCTCGCTACTTCTGGGGCAACCTCCCAGGCATGAACAGGTGTGTGTTAGACATGTTGCCTGTGTCGGGCGCTGTTTGCTCCGGCGCGTTCCGTGGTGATGAGCAGTGTGTGTCTCTCAGGCCCCTGTGTGCATCTGGGATGGACAAGCTGGAGCTGCAGGACTGTCTAGAACACGGACGGGTTGCCAAGGTAAATACGCTGACAGAGGGTGTTTGGTGGAAATGAGCAGGGTTGGAGACTGGAACTTGACTTATCTCCTCCCCTCACTTCTTTCCTCCTCTCTCCTCCCCTCTCTCCTGCTCCTCCCCTCTCTCCTCCTCCTCCCCTCTCTCCTCCCCTCTCTCATCCCCTCTCTCCTCCCATACTCTAGTTTGGGAAGGTGCGCACCATCACCACACGCTCCAACTCCATCAAGCAGGGCAAGGACCAGCACTTCCCTGTCATGATGAATGGCAAAGAGGACATCCTCTGGTGCACCGAGCTGGAGAGGTGAGACGGAGGACACACACACTTATGGTTTCACACACACGCACACACACACACAGGGTCATACACACACACACACTGTGTGTACACGACTGAAGAAAAGGAGACACTCCTCTTTGGGTATGTCGCTGATGTGGGTGTGTGTGTGTGTCCTACAGGATCTTTGGGTTCCCGGTCCACTACACAGACGTGTCCAACATGGGCCGCGGGGCCAGGCAGAAGCTGCTGGGCCGCTCCTGGAGCGTGCCCGTCATACGACACCTCTTCGCCCCTCTCAAGGACTACTATGCCTGCGAGTAGAGACCACCGCCCCCAAACACCCCCTCAGACCCCCCCCCCCCCTCTCTCTCTATCCCTCCCCAACAGCTGAGTCGGCTGAGTACCCTTAAGGCCATGGAGGGGTCAGAGGTCGGTTAGTCTAGCTGCCTTCCATGATGGGGGGAGAGAGGGGGGGGGGAGCTTTTTCGTGCAGCTAAAGCTGGGAGTCTCAAATCTAGACTCCTCCTGGTAATGCCCTGTACTTCCCAGGAGCCACACAGAACAGAGAATGTTCTCAGACTGAAACAGTGACAGCCAGACTGTCGTTCTAGAACGGTCTTTATATCTGAACAGAATGACCGTTTTAGGACAGACGATTAATGTTCTTGATGTTTAAGCAAAAGAGACTGAGAGACCGGGTAATTTAATGTTAACTAATACTTGAATTTATTGCAGTGCAAAATCCCCCCAAAATATGTGAGCGAGTCCAACTAAGAAGTTGATTTTGACGAGATGGCAAAATGTTTAATGTTACTGCCTATACCTGATGTGTCTTAAAAACACTTAAAAACCAGTTATCAGAAGACCGTAGTAGAGATTTTAGTTAAAGGGACTGTGTATTATGCTAATGTTGTACACCAGGTTAACTCCTTGATTTGCTGTCGTACCCAAAGTGGGCTTCTGATAGTCCAGTTTTCCTGTCAGATACTTCCATGTTTCTCTTGAATCCCCCTGGAGTTACATACAGAGATAACAAGCATTTCCCTGGATTCTTCCATTGGTTCCATTGTGCTTGGCATAATCAAACCTGTATGGAAGTATTTGGGTATTGCCAAATCAACAGTCAATACTATCAAAACACTATTTGGCCCAAAATTGCATTTTTAACTGTATACCTTAACAAAGCCAAGGAACTGATCACTAGACTACTCGTTAAGAGTGATTGTAGTTCCTGTTATGTGTACTGTATTTGTGATCATGTTTACAGGTTTGGTGATTTCTCTCCTCGCCAAAGGAAACACAATGAGTGACTTGTGAACATGGCCCTTCTCTTGTGCCTGTGTGTAACAAAGGTGCTGTAGTCATTTTAGTTCAAAAGTAGCTTTTAGCCATGCTAGCAGTCTAAGCATAGGTAATGGAAGGGTTAAGAAAATACCTCTGCCCACCTGACTTCATTGCAATTTGTTGACCAAATGTTTGGCTGAGACCTAACATTAACATTGCAGTATGCAGGTATTTTCTTCTTTTTTTCTGTAGTCGTTTTACTCGCGCGGTTAAATGCAAAGATGACGTCCGGATCTTTTGTTTCTGTGGATGTAAAGATGGATATAACCTAGTATTGTCACGTGGGAGGTCACACTAAGAATTGACCCATAGTTCGCAGTCACAATGTTGTTGTTTTTTTTAGATTGAAGTAAAGCACACACTTTGCTTTGTAACTCTCGGTAGTACTTTGCAATCTCCTCTTCGAACATTTTAACATTACACATGCCTCACACCATTATAGGTAGTGACAGGTACAGTGGTAGGCCTCCACCTGCACTCCACTGCATGCAGTGGAGTGCAGGTGCCACTAGCAGGCGCCACCATGATAACTGATGTAAAGTGTTTATTTTCCATTTGTTTTATCCCATATGTGTATTGAAAAGACTGAACACATTTAACTGATTATGTTTCTCGACAATGGAGACCTGCAAAAAAATTATATATATACATATATATATGGTTGTAGACCCATCTAGGTAATGGACAAAATATGTGAAAAATCCCTTCCTTTGCTTGACTCCTAATTACAGATCTAACATGGTGTAGGGAAAACAGGTTGTTCTCTGAAGTCATACCACCTGTGACCAGTTTAGTCTGGTCAGGCGTGGCATTCCTTGACAGGAAGCTAGAAGTGAGTTTTAGGGTCAGGGGAAGCTGCCGCTTCAGAGAGTGAACAAAGACCTAGTAAACAAGGACCTAGAGAACAAGGACCTAGAGAACAAGGACCTAGAGACCTCACTCAGTTCAACACTGGCTGGCGTTCTGCCAGACGAAAACAACACTTGATGCTAAAACCAATTCTTTTTTCCGAGATACCAAAAGATTTGAGTATCGTTGACAACCTGTACTACAACTGCTGTAACGTTGGCAGTGTCAAGCTTGAAAAGAAAGATCATGAGATGTTTCTCTTGACTTTTGACAACTACCCTTTTTTTACCCTTCTACTCGGTTCTGCTCACCGGCAAAACTAGTTGCACAGTTAGTGCTTAATATTTTTGTGATGTTTTTAATCTTTTTAATCACTAATTGTTTTTCTATGTTGTTTTTAGACGTAAATATGGTTTGTGTTTGCTGAAAAGAAACCTTTTACAGTTCAAATGTTTTTGTTAATGCTCATGTTTTGTTTTTATATTACTTTTTACTAGATATTAGAAGTACATGTCAGAGTCTGCTATTTTAGTTCTTCTGATAACAATTTGGAAATACAGTGAAAAAGTATATTTGTGTACCCTATTTGACTTTATATAATTTTTACTCAATAAAAATGCTTTATACCGATGAACCTCTTACAAATGTGTGGCTTATCTGTGAAACCAAACTAGCTAACACATTCAAAGTTCTTGTCACCCAAACACATGTCAGGTACATAGGCCTTCAAGTGTCTGTATGTGCTGGGAAGGGGAGTTTTGTTTTGTGTGTGTTGCAGTTAGGGTAAGGGGAAGCGATGTGTGTGTTTTGTTATTGTCATATAGTGGGAGGCAGGGGATGTGTGTGTTTTGTGGTTGGGGGCCCTTACAAAAAAGAAGTATACTTCAAGTTTTTTTTGTAAGTATATTTAATATAAAAAGTATACTATTATCATGTAACTTAAAGTATACTAGCAGTGTATTTATTTATATATTATTTGTGTACTTATTTATATACTATTTTTGTACTAAGTAAACTGAATTGGCCTACTTTTTAGGTCATTTAGTACACTTTAAAGTACCCTTATAGTGTATTTCAAGGTTTACTTTTGAATACTGTGAAGTAGCCTGTGTAGTGCACTTTCAGTTCATCAAGTATACTTCCTAAAGTATTTCAAAGTATTCTTTGGAATACTCTAAAGTAGCCTGTGTAGTGCACTTTCAGTTCATCAAGTATACTTCCTAAAGTATTTCAAAGTATTCTTTGGAATACTCTAAAGTAGCCTGTGTAGTGCACTTTCAGTTCATGAAGTATACTTCCTAAAGAGCCTCAAAGCATACTTTGCAATACTTTCAAGTGCACTTTCGATTAATGTAAGTACTTCAAGAACTAAACTCAATAAATGTAATTTTACTATTACTTACTAATATTATATTAGTAATATAAATATGAATATTATATTCATCGACATGAATAATTTGAATGAGATGGATCTAAAAAATGTAACCTGTAATGTACTTTAAAATTATTTTGACTGTTTTTGCTGTATAATAATAGAAAACGTACATCCTACTCCAGAAGAAATGTATACCATTTTCTGTTTCTAAGCATACTTCTTAAAAGTATATCAAAAGTGAACTATTTTCAAAGCATACTTAAAAGTATATCAAAAGTGAACTATTTTATAAGTATACTCCTTAAAAGTATATCAAAAGTGAACTATTTTCTAAGTATACTTCTTAAAAGTATATCAAAAATGAACTATTTTCTAAGCATACTTCTTAAAAGTATATCAAAAGTGAACTAAAAGTGTACTATCCATATTTTAGTATACTTATAGTATACTTTAATATATTGATTTTTTGTAAGGGAGTAAATGGTTGGGTTGACAAATCAGTTAGGGGTCAAGGTGTGTGTTAGTGTTTGCTCAGTTCCGAAAATCTCATTTGTTTAAGAATGTCTTAAGACTCTTATAGGTGTGTTGGTGCGTGTGTTATGAGAGAAGAGATGACCCATGGCTTTTATTGATTCCAGTTTGACAATATTTTCATTCAAATTAATCATGTTAATTTACAAATTTGCATTCGGTGGTCATGGGCTTTTTTACCAATACATCTACATCGAAATGTAACTGTACTTGTTTGCATCGGTTCAAAATACTGAGAATACCGCTTGACTGACCACTTGAGAAACTTCCTCTACCAGGACAGCCATGATGAGACCTACCGGATTAGCCTCTGTGTAGCCTACATTAACATAGCCTACGAAGTACATTACTGCTGCCTAATAAAGAGAAGGACACGATTGTGGATATAATGTAGGTTAGCCTACAGCGCACTTGATATCCATTTAGAATTAAATTGAGGACTTCATGATCAGTGTAGCAACAAAAGTGAAGCGCAAAGGCTATTATTGAATGACCTCGCTTCCGATCGACCTCGTGGCAAATGAGCGTGGTGATTGGTTGGATCCTAAAAAACGTCATCACTTGCGGAATTCAGTAAATTACAGTATCAACATTTTTACGATCTGCGCTAAGCAGCTGGTACGGTAAGTGGTGGTGGCTATGTGAACGGGTTTTTCATTCCTGTGTTTAATTATCTAATCAAATATAGGCTACACAAATGCTTTGTCAACGTTGTTATCAATCACTTTTCCATAGTGGCCTACAGTATAAGCCAAATTGTTCCTGCAGTTTCGGCATTGTTTGTGGAAAGGTAACCTAAACAATGATTTAAGGGTTCTACTCCTAGCAGTACTAGTAGGCTATTTGTTTGATTTGGGAACAGGCTAATCCGTTGCAGGCTAAACACTTACAAAGTGGGTCTCTTTAAATTATATTGACATTGTTCCTACTTTAAACTGTAACCATAACGTAAACCCCAAATACATGTTTTATCTTTGTGTTAAACTATTGGGCTATTCTTGTGTTGTGCGTCCATGCCCAAATGAACAATAGACGGGTTTCTGTGCAACGTCGTCAGTGAGACGCAAGTGCAAGTAGGGGGCAGCACTCTTCACGGTACATAGGCTAGATACAGTGTTGCAAATTTTAGCGACTTTGTCGCTAGATTTAGCGACTGAATTTTCACATTCCCTAGTCACAAATCTAATTTCAAGCGACAAAACTTGCGATTTTCCGCTACTTTGGCAATCTTTGTTGAGCAGTATAGGCTACTAGCAATAACCAACTGATTTGTGAATGAGGTCACGTTTGCCTTTAGTGTTTTAGTTCCCAATGTTGAAGTAGTCTATTCGATCTGTATTGTAGCCTAGGCTACATCTACAGACCTAAAGGTTGACGTATCACGTAATCTCGTGACTTTTAACGACAAATCAGAGAGCCAATACTTTTCTGTTTAGGTTTTTTTTGCCAAATGGATGGATATATAATTGTGGACACTAGTTCTACCTATAAGTAGACACAATTATAGCCTATGCAGTTGAAGCTAGCCATACGTGTCTCACGTCTTGGACAAATGTTCACAGTAGCTGACAAATTTCTTTCAAATATGAGAGGTCGTAAACTAACCTTGTTCTAAATATTTTTACATTGAATTTGCTTGGTGACACTACGTAACCACCATGCTCCAGTTATTGTCAAATAACAAGACAGACACACAAGTTGAGCTATGGCATGTCAGCATGGTTTTGTGATTCAGAAGCTAGCTAGGTTTTTTATTTTATTTGAGCACATGTATTTGAATTGCTAACTTAGTTGAATTAGACTGATAGCTAACAGTTGACTACCAGTATAGTTATATCCTAACATATTGATGTTATATTTATGTGCAAATGAAAAAAAGATAATTGCATTTTTTGGAATGCGCGTGCATGTTTGTATACAAGAAACCCCCGAAGGTTTAACACTGATCTGTCAAAGACTTTATTCTTTTTAGGCCCTAATCTGGATGCAATGCAGTATGCCCATATGTATCTTTCAATAACTGAATAATCAAATCAAATTAATTTGTATAGCCCTTTTTACACGCAAGCATGTCACAGAGGGCTAATAATAGCACTGCGCTGTGGTAGTGGTGGGTCAAAGACACGAAAAACCCAAGTGCTACTTCCGAGAGTAGCCTCATGTTTTCTGCACTTTCATTGGGTCGACTAAAACTTGTTTCCTTTAACTGTTTTCCCACAATGCATCTTGTGAAGTATGGCCGCCCCGCCTGCGTCCCCACACTATAATCATATTTAGGAAGCCATAAAAAGAAATAAACATAATAGCCTATGTCTAATACAGTACGCCATATAACCAGAATGTTACTGGCAGTTTTACCCAATTCAGTGGTCTGTACAAGGAACACTAGGTTGCTCTGAAGCCGTTCCATCGACTGAATTGACTACAACCCCCTCTACAGAATGACTTACATCCTGCAGCATTGCGCAGTTTGTGGGACGGCATGCTTTTCAGACTTGTCTGACCTGCGCAGAGAGACTATACCAATTCGAACCTGTCCGTGCCATTTCGAGTTACTATTACTGACAAAGTAGTATGTGACAATTTTACTCATACTCTATGCAAAAGTACGTACTTGGGCAACTGCAGTACAGGTACTAAAGTGTACGTATGCGCTTCGGGACGCAACCACTGTTTGATGCGTCAACTTTTAGCAAGGGACTTATTAGTTGGCGAATGAACGCAGTCACAGCTCTCTTCCACGGCGAGCAAAATGTACACTGAATCCTTCGTGCGACTTCAGTCCGTTTTGGCTATAATGCTACGCTAAGATATGCACAATAAGCTGGTGTTTTGGAAATACTCACTTGTCCACGCTCGATGGAAAGTCTTAGACGGTTCTCATTTTTGCGTCCTTTTAATAATACATATAAACCGTGACGCAGAAAGTTTTTACACAGTTTGATAAGTACTGCTCTGCTTTCTAAAACCTGTAGCCTGCAGTAGTCTACAGTTATAGCGTAACTGTTGTTCTGTTGACTGAAGCAGACAGACTGGGAGATGGCAGTCAACTGTCAGCTGAAGCCTGGAGCAAAACACAACCGGTATGAGCTGTTGGCTTGGCTGAACGCTTCTCTACACACACGCTTCACCAAGGTGGAGCAGACATGCTCAGGTACAGTAGGGTGACAATCAACAAGTGTCATGTGCACAGTTAAGTAATTTTAGGAAGTGGGTTTTGAAGTGGTTTTAAATAAATGTGTGTGTGTGTATGTGTGTCCATCTCTCTCTCTGTATGCCGTGATATCCAGGTGCTGCATTCTGCCAAATGATGGACTGGCTGTTCCCTGATTCTGTGGACCTGAGCCAGGTCAAGTTCCTGCCCAGACATGAAGAGGACTCTCTCCAGAACTACAGTGTGCTGCAGGCCGCATTTAGGAAGACTGGGGTGGTTCAGGTTGGTCAAAAAGCTGCTTTTAGGGGCAAAGTCAATTATAGTACCAGTCAAAAGTTTGGACACATTTTCCCATTCAATCGTTAAAGACTGGTACTGTATATCCAAACTGACAAGGAACCCTCTTTTTCAAGTTTCTGCTGTCTGTATTTTTTTAATCTCTCCCTCATTATCCTTCCTTCCTAGTCCCTCCCAACTGAGCAGATGACAGTGTTCATTCTCTTCCCCTCTTCTTCCTCTCCTCCCTCGTTCCTCCCAGTCCGTCCCTGTCAAGGAGCTGGTGCAGGGTTGTCTGGACACAGCCCTGGACTTCCTCATTTGGTTCAAGGCATTCTTTGACGCCAACCACAGTGCCAGGGACTACAATGCCCTGGAGGCCCGTGGAGGACAGAGCATGGTGCCCAGGACCCCGACCAGCACCCCTGCTGCCAGCCCGACGCCAAGAACCAGAGCTAAAACACAGTTAACACTAAGTAAGCTCCACAAACCACTATCAACCCCTTGGTGTAGTCATACAGTATATTAAGATGCACTCTCATATGTATTCACGACAGTCATAATGTCTGCAGTGTCAGGAGTAGGTTTAAAATGTTTTTTTTTCTGACTAATTCACCTTTTCTCATTGTTGTTATTTAGTCTTATTTTCCTGTTTCTTTCTTGCAGACATGAATGAGGCGACAGAGCATCCCTGGCAGAGGTCTAAGGACACCCCAGCCCTCAGCAGACCCCCCATCAAGAGGCAGATTAAAGTAGAGAGAGGGGAGGAGGCGAAGGTAGAAAACGACGAGGCGGAGATGGACGAGAGGATTAACGTGGAGTTGAAAGTAGGCAGAGAAATAACTGTAGAGAACGGGGACCTGGATGAGGACGAGAAAATGGATGAGAAAAAAGTGGAGCAGACTGAAAGCGGCTTCAAAATGGATACTGGGGAGAGGACGGGAGGAGAGATGGAAACGGAGGGAAAGGGGACCGGGAAAGAGGGGGCAACGGTAGAGGGGGGGAGGAAAGAGCAGAATTTGGAAATACAGGTGAGCACCAACATAGAAGAAAAGGAGAGTAAGAGAGGGGAGAAGACTGAAAAAAAAGAGGATGAGAAGACGGAGGGAAAGGAGGGGAAGAGGACTGAGAAAGAGGAGGATAAGAGAACTGAGGAGAAGATGACTGAGAAAGAGGAGGATGGGAGGACTGAGGAAGAGGAAGCTACGAGAGAGGAGGATGAGATGGCGGAGGATGGGACGACCGAGGGAGAGGAGGATGAGAGGACTGAGATGGAGGAGGATGGGATGACCGAGGGAGAGGAGGGGGAGACGAATGAGAAAGAGAAGGAGAAGAGAAAGGACAAGAGGACAGACAAAGTGGAGGCTGAAAGAGAGGAGGAACGCCCTCTGTCTCGCCGTAGCCTCATTATGCAACGCTTCTTAACGCATTGGTCAGAGAAGAACCAGGAGCTAAGGCTGGGTTTGGGTCAGGACCAGGCCCAGCAGGAGGGCCAGGTTCAGGGTGAGGGGCTTGCTGGGGGTTTGTCCAGCTCTACAGTCAGGCAAGTCCTGGGTCTGAGGTACCTCCAGGACATTGTGTACACCCTCCTCCACACCCCCTACACCCTCTATTTCTACCGCCATGTTGACGTGGGGGCAGGGCAAACCGCCTGCCTCCTCCTGATTGGCTACTACCACCAGAAGTCAGGGGGCCGGGTGTTGCGTCTGCTGGAAGCCCTCCAGCCCAAAGAGGACACGTCCACAGCTCTGCTGACTTGCCTGAGGAGGACTCTGACCAGACTGGGGCTGCCCCTGGCCAACCTGGCCTGGTTCTACTGTGACGTAGCGGGTAGAGAAGAGCAGGCGTCCCTGGAGGCAGGAGTCCGGGGCATGAGCCCCAGGATGGTGTCTCTGTGTGGGCTGCCTGGCCTGGCTGGGTCCGTCTGCCAGGCTGGAGTAGCAGCCGTGTCGGAGGAGGTGGTCGAGCTAGTCAGGGACGTCCATCGCCACCGCTCCGCCTTCACCCCCACCCACGACAGCCTGACGCAGCTGTTCGCTGCCGTACCAGAGTTTGACCCCAACCTCCCCGTGGCCACCCAGTGCCTTTTCTTCACCAGGATGGTCCAGGCCATAGCCCAAGGCTGGGTGGATCTGCTTGGATACTTCAGCTCCCTGGGAGGAGGAGGGGATGCCCAGCAGATTCATGCCCGTCTGACAGACTCCAGGCTGAGGCTGCTGCTGCTGTTTCTCACCCATGCCCTGGAGCCCCTGGCTGCCTTTGAGGAAGCCATGCAGGGAGGCAGCATGGACCTGGAGGGGATCCTACAGGTAGTGGAAGCTGTCACCATCTCTACTGCTGTCTCTGTGTACTACTGTGTACTTTTATTTTTAAACAGACGTGACTTGACATTGTATTCATTTAGCAGAGGATTTGATCCCAAGCGAGATAAAAAGAAAAGAGTGCAGATACTAGTATAGAATTGCAATCCTACACCACGGTAGATATTTGTGTGTTTTGACTGTGGAGGGGAGGCTTCTCGTGTTTTGTTCCTCTGTAATAGAAATAAACACTAATTGTGTCAGACAGAAACAGTTATTGTTTCATTATCTGCCACGGAACAACCAGATTGTGTATCCAAAGATCAGGATAATCTGTTTATTGACTGTGTCATTCCCCCCCTCCTCCCACAGGTGGCAGGCACGCTCCTCCGCACCTACTGCACCCGTTTTCTGCGCCCCTGCAACACCAACTTCTTCCTGTGGTGCCGCAACCCAGAGGTCTTGCAAAACAAGAATCACTACCTCAACAGGTCAGAGGTCGACATCGGCGGGGCCCGTGTCAAGGACTCCCTGTCGGAGAGTGCGGTGCAGCTGGAGGACGTGGATGCCTTCCGGGGACAGCTGGTGGACACCGCCATCGCCTTCTACCGCGAGGTGACCCGCGGCCTGTCAGACAGCCTGCCGCTGAGCGAAGCGGCCCTGAAGCGCTTAACCGTCCTGCTGCGGCCCGCCTGGAAGAGGGACGTGATGTGGACGGCCGTGAAGGAGGTGGCCAGCCAGCTGGGGGTCTGCAAGGATGGGATGGGGGGAGACACGGACAGGCTGTTGGGGGAGTACCAGGAGTACTTGAAGAGGCCGCTCGCCACGAGCCCCCCGGGGAAGGTTGAGGATGCGGAGCAGCACTGGGGCCAGGTCCTGGAGGGGCTGGAGAGAGGCTCCGTGTTCCGCAGGCTCATGCTGTCCCTGCTGGCTCTGCCAGGGAGCCTGCAGAGAGACACCGTGTTAACTCAGGTCAGTCACACCGCAGCCAGCTGCCTCAGAGGACAGCTCTGTCTGGAGGGGTTTTACCTGAAAAGTTGATATAAATAATAAATGTAGTCTCAGAAGCAGGTTAAAGGTCAGAGATAACTGGGGGGTTGAGACTGAGAGAGGAGCCAATGTGGGAGGGGGAGGCACACACCCTGTTTGTTCACAAATTTAAAAGTTGACCATAACTATTGATTCTTTACCCTATCCAAAACTATTCAGAATGTGTAGAGAAGAAGCCTTGGTTTCAAGTTTATTAGTAAGATAGACCCTTGATCCAGAAATTGATCTTTATTCATTATTGTGTGCGTGTGCAGGCATTTGAGAACAGATGTCAGGTCCCAGCTGAATGGCGGAAGGCCGACGGCGAGCAGAAGACCACTCCCTTCTCCCTCCCTGGTCCAAGGATAGTCATAGAGAGCGACTCTGACTCCTCTGGTAAGACTCACAACAGGGCCCTGTCTCAATACTCTGTACATGCGTCCTCGCTCCCTTCCTTCTCTGGTCCAACTCCCGTCGTGTGATTTCTGCGTAGATACCGTATCCGGGGTGAGTGAACATGCTGTGTGTTTCTTCATGTATTGTTTTTCGATTGAGTTGTCCTTTTTTCTTCTTCTTCTTTCCCTAGATGTTATAGTCACTGAGGTCACATGGAAACCTGTCAAACTCAACAGCAGCAACGGTCAGGAAACCCAGACTCAGTCAATGGAGCTCAGCTTTAAGGAGAACCCACTCGCTGTTGATTGCTAATGTCTGGTTCCCCTGTGCTTTGCCTGCAGCCAAACCTCCCAAGATGAGCAAGTCCATCGTGGTTGACGAGGAGGATGACATCATCTGGATGCCCATTTTGAACAACCAGGTAAAATCGGTTGAATCCTCAAACCTATGCTTTTTTTCTTTGAAGCATTAAGGAGCTTTGACTCAGACGTGTCCATCAACATTGTCTAGTCTATGTGCCCGGGGGGGACTAGCCTGTGTTATACACAGCCCATAGCTGTGCACCCAACTGGGAAGACTGAAGGAGTCTATGTTTAACGGCCCCTGTCACCTCCACCTCCAGTCTGAAGAACAGCACAGCCCTCCCTCAGTAACCTCCACCCCTGAGCCACCAGCTAGGAAGAACGGCTTCTACCAGGTGGGTTCCACTTTATTGTCCCATAACAAATACATACATCATCATCAATGAAAACATTTATGTATACAAGAACAACTAAAACTGACGCATCGGTCGTAATATAACACTGTGAACAAACACTGTTACACTGTGCCCCTCTAAAACGTTGGTGTGTGTGTAGGATGACGGTGGCTACGACGTGGGCGAGCTGGTGTGGGGCCACATGGAGGGCTGCTCCATGTGGCCGGGCGTGGTCCGGGTGTGGGAGAGCAGGCCGGTGCCCAGCGGGGTGAGGAGGGTGGAGTGGTACCTGGACGGCATGTTCTCAGAGGTGAGGATGACGGAGAAGGGGGGGGCGGGTGAGGGGAGGATATGTGGAGAGTGAAGTGGTAATGGAGATTAGAGGCCAACCGATATATTGGTGGGCCGATATTATCGGCCAATATTAGGCATTTTCCAAACTATCGGTATCGGCATTTATAATGGCCGATAAATTAATATTATTATTTATGTGTGTGTCCAGATCGGCACCCAGGGTCTCCACCGCTTCGCAGCCTTTTCCCAGCACTTCTGTGCCAACTCGTTTGCCACCCTGATCACCTACAGGGAAGCGATCTTCAAGTCCTTACAGGTTAGACTGTGTGTGTGTATGTGGGCTCTGCTGTCTGGCTGTACATCTGTGTGTGTGTGTGTTCATTTTACAGTGCTTGCTCTGTGTGTGTGTGTGTGTGTGTATGTGTATTTTACAGTGCTTGCTGTGTTTGTGTCCAGGTGGCAGCCGAGCGCTGCATGAAGGTGTTTTGTCCCGACTCTGACAAGAGAGAGGAGGAGCTGAGAGTCATGCTGGACTGGGCTTTCGGAGGATTCAAACCCAGCGGCCCCAGTGGCTTCGCCCCTCCCCCCTTCACCCCCGGTACACAGAACGACAGAGGCGACCAGCACAGTGAATCCCTGCCCAACTCAACCCTAACACCCTCCCTGTTTTCTCTATCTGTGTCTCTCTCTCCCCCCAGACGAGACGGAAGGCTCGAGCACGAACGCAGGCTCGAAGTTACCTCGGTGCAGCTCCACCTCCAACAAGGACAGCTATGGCAGCTCCCTGTCTCTGCCCACCAAGCTCAGGCAGGTGTCGGTCAGTCTGAAGAAGCTGTCCCTCTGCCTGCTCAAGGGGGGGTCAGTCCGCCTCAGCAAGCACAGACGGCCCCAGGTCCGCCCACGCAAGAGGCCCAAGACCGGGGTGCGCCTGACCCCCCCGGAAGAGGACACTTCCCCTGACTGGCAGCCCCCCCACAAGAGGACCTCGTCCTACTACAAGGCCAAGGAGAGCAGACATGTCTACGTACAGCCAGACCCGAAACACAGAGGTATCCCTATTTTTATTTATATTTTACATGCAAAAAAAATACACCACATTGAGTGTCTTCCAAGCACACACTTATCAACAGTTTTGAAATTGCGAAGGAAAGGCATATCATTGTGCAGTCTAACAGTGAGGTATTTTTCTTTATTTGTCTTCCTGCGTATTCCAGAGGCGATGGTCCGCGAGGTTCTTGAGGCGGGGGCGGCCATAGAAGGTGAGCAGGAGTTAAAAGTTGGGAAAGGGTGGGAATCTGTTGTGAATTCATTCGTCCTGCTGTCCAGGGCCCCGTTCCTCCCCTCAACTCTTCTCTGTCCATCCTCCTCCAGAGTTCTGTCTCTGCTGTGGTACAAACGACTACGAGACCCAACACCCCCTCTTCGAAGGAGGCCTCTGCGCAAGATGCAAAGTAACAAAGATTTTTTTTTTTATACAGTTAGGTCCATAAGTATTTGGACATTGACACAAATTTCATCATTTTGGCTCTGTATACCACCACAATGGATTTGAAATGAAACAATCAAGATGTGCTTTAAGTGCAGACTTTCAGCTTTAATTTCAGGGTATTTACATCCAAATCAGGTGAACGGTGTAGGAATTACAATACATTTTATATGTGGCCCCCCCCTTTTTAAGGGACCAAAAATAATTGGACAAACTAACATAATCATAAATCTAATTGTCACTTTTAATACTTGGTTGCAAATCCTTTGCAGTCAATGACAGCCTGAAGTCTGGAACCCATAGACATCACCAGACGCTGGGTTTCGTCCCTGGTGATGCTCTGCCAGGCCTCTACTGCAACTGTCTTCAGTTCCTGCTTGTTCTTGGGGCATTTTCCCTTCAGTTTTGTCTTTAGCAAGTTAAATTCATGCTCAATTGGATTTAGGTCAGGTGATTGACTTGGCCATTGCAGAACATTCCACTTCTTTGCCTTAAAAAACTCTTTGGTTGCTTTCGCAGTATGCTTCGGGTCATTGTCCATCTGCACTGTGAAGTGCCGTCCTATGAGTTCTGAAGCATTTGGCTGAATCTGAGCAGATAATATTGCCCGAAACACTTCAGAATTCATCCTACTGCTTTTGTCAGCAGTCACATCATCGATAAATACAAGGGAACCAGTTCCATTGGCAGCCATACATGCCCACGCCTTAACACTACCTCCACCATGCTTCACTGATGAGGTGGTATGCTTTGGATCATGAGCAGTTCCTTCCCTTCTCCATACTCTTCTCTTCCCATCATTCTGGTACAAGTAGATCTTGGTCTCATCTGTCCATAGGATGTTGTTCCAGAACTGTACAGGCTCTTTTAGATGTTTTTTTGGCAAACTCTAATCTGGTCTTCCTGTTTTTGAGACTCACCAATGGTTTACATCTTGTGGTGAACCCTCTGTATTTACTCTGGTGAAGTCTTCTCTTAATTGTTGACTTTGACAGATACGCCTACCTCCTGGAGAGTGTTTTGATCTGGCCAACTGTTGTGAAGGGGTTTTTCTTCACCAGGGAAAGAATTCTTCTGTCTTCCACCACAGTTGTTTTCCGTGGTCTTCCGGGTCTTTTGGTGTTGCTGAGCTCACCAGTGCGTTCTTTCTTTTTAAGAATGTACCAAACAGTTGATTTGGCCACACCTAATGTTTTTGCTATCTCTCTGATAGGTTGAAAAATAAAAAATAAAACTAACGATGGCTTGCTTCACTGATGGTGACAGCGCTTTGGACTTCATATTGAGAGTTGACAGCAACAGATTCCAAACACAAATACCATACTTGAAATGAACTCTAGACCTTTTATCTGCTCCTTGTCAATGAAATAACGAACTCCCTTTAAGAGGGAATAACATACACCTGGCCATGGAACAGCTGAGCAGCCAATTGTCCAATTACTTTTGGTCCCTTAAAAAGGGGGGGGCCACATATAAAATGTATTGTAATTCCTACACCGTTTACCTGATTTGGATGTAAATACCCTGAAATTAAAGCTGAAAGTCTGCACTTAAAGCACATCTTGATTGTTTCATTTCAAATCCATTGTGGTGGTATACAGAGCCAAAATGATAAATTGTGTCAATGTCCAAATACTTATGGACCTAACTGTATATATATACAGTCAGGAAAATAAGTATTTGAACACCCTGCTATTTTGCAAGTTCTCCCACTTAGAAATCATGGAGGGGTCTGAAATTGTCATCGTAGGTGCATGTCCACGGTGAGAAACATAATCCCCCCAAAAAATCCAGAAATTACAATGTATGATTTTTTTAACTATTTATTTGTATGATACAGCTGCAAATAAGTATTTGAACACCTGAGAAAGTCAATATTAATATTTGGTACAGTAGCCTTTGTTTGCAATTAGAGGTCAAGCGTTTCCTGTAGTTTTTTACCAGGTTTGCACACTGCAGGAGGGATTTTGGCCCACTCCTCCACACAGATCTTCTCTAGATCAGTCAGGTTTCCGGCCTGTCGCTGAGAAACACAGAGTTTGAGCTCCCTCCAAAGATTCTCTATTGGGTTTAGGTCTGGACCTTGATATGCTTCTTACGGAGCCACTCCTTGGTTATCCTGGCTGTGTGCTTCGGGTCATTGTCATGTTGGAAGACCCAGCCTCGACCCATCTTTAATGCTCTAACTGAGGGAAGGAGGTTGTTCCCCAAAATCTCGCAATACATGGCCCCGGTCATCCTCTCCTTAATACAGTGCAGTCACCCTGTCCCATGTGCAGAAAAACACCCCCAAAGCATGATGCTACCACCCCCATGCTTCACAGTAGGGATGGTGTTCTTGGGATGGTACTCATCATTCTTCTTCCTCCAAACACGTTTAGTGGAATTATGACCCCAAAGTTCTATTTTGGTCTCATCTGACCACATGACTTTCTCCCATGACTCCTCTGGATCATCCAAATAGTCATTGGCAAACTTAAGACGTGCCTGGACATGTGCTGGTTTAAGCAGGGGAACCTTCCGTGCCATGCATGATTTCAAACCATGACGTCTCAGTGTATTACCAACAGTAACCTTGGAAACTGTGGTCCCAGCTCTTTTCAGGTCATTGACCAGCTCCTCCCGTGTAGTTCTGGGCTGATTTCTCACCTTCCTTAGGATCATTGAAACCCCACGAGGTGAGATCTTGCATGGAGCCCCAGTCCGAGGGAGATTGACAGTCATGTTTAGCTTCTTCCATTTTCTAATGATTGCTCCAACAGTGGACCTTTTCTCACCAAGCTGCTTGGCAATTTCCCCGTAGCCCTTTCCAGCCTTGTGGAGGTGTACAATTTTGTCTCTAGTGTCTTTGGACAGCTCTTTGGTCTTGGCCATGTTAGTAGTTGGATTCTTACTGATTGTATGGGGTGAACAGGTGGCTTTATGCAGCTAAAGACCTCAAACAGGTGCATCTAATTTAGGATAATAAATGTAGTGGAGGTGAACATTTTAAAGGCAGACTAACAGGTCTTTGAGGGTCAGAATTCTAGCTGATAGACAGGTGTTCAAATACTTATTTGCAGCTGTATCATACAAATAAATAGAAAAAAAATCATACATTGTGATTTCTGGATTTTTCTTTTAGATTATGTCTCTCACAGTGGACATGCACCTACGATGACAATTTCAGACCCCTCCATGATTTCTAAGTGGAAGAACTTGCAAAATAGCAGGGTGTTCAAATACTTATTTTCCTGACTGTATATATATATATTAGTGCTGTCAAAAGATTCAAATATTTAATTGCATTAATGTCATAGTTAACTCGCAATTAAGCGCACATTTTTTTCTATTATAAATGTCCCTTGATTTCTTTTTGTCCCTTTTTTTTCTCATTTTATTGCTCTTATCAACATGGAAAAGTAGATCGGCTTGCTTAGTGCTTGTTTTTATGAAAACAACATTGCAATCGCCTGGCTTTGACGAGGGGCGGAGAATTTGCATCAGCTGTGTGCTTGGCCATCAAGTGGTATTTCAGACTGGACGTGCTGCGATGATAGCTCAGTTCGACAAAACACACAAATCACTTTGGCAACTTTTTAAAAGTAAACTTTCCATTCAGAATCTTATTGGCATCCATTTCGGCGTCTCGCCCTCGCCATCCACTCAAAACGTAACGTTAGTCTACTACTCTTTAGCCGGCTCTCAAGCCCAAACAAGTGTAATAATATATTACACTTGCTATATATGGAGTGGTTTTTTGGTGTGCTCTGGTAATGAGACAGTGTGCAGTATGTGTGCTTGCAATAAGCTGGTGTGTGGCTCCCTGCAGGATAACTTCACAGAGACGCTGCACAGGTACGATGAGGACGGCTACCAGTCCTACTGCACCATCTGCTGCTCCGGCCTGGAGGTCCTCCTGTGTGGCAACGACAGCTGCAGCCGGTAGGTCACTGTGGAGACCAGAAATATGGAGGGGGGTTAGAAGTGTCACTTCTACACCCTGTAGAAGTGACACAACACTTGTCTTAAGCCCTCCTCACAGATGATTTGAAGATCTCTCTCTTTCTCGCTCTTCCTCTCACTCTTTCCCTGCCCTTGTTCCAATGTTGTATCCTTCCTCCCTCTTCCCCTAATCTTGTATTTTTCCATTCCCCCCCCCACACACACACACTCCCTCCCCCAGGTCCTACTGCGTCGACTGTGTGAACATCCTGGTGGGTTCGAAGACCTTCGAGTTCCTAAAGGAGGTGGACCCGTGGATATGCTACCTCTGTCAGCCCAGCCAGCGCCACGGGGCCCTCCAGCCACGCCACGACTGGAGCGTACGCGTGCAAACCTTCTTCTTCAATAACAGCGCCATGGAGTTTGTAAGTCGACTTTCCACGTAGGACTTCCTGTCCTATTCCAAGCTTCCTGTTTGGGGGTGGGGGAGGGCACCAGGTGGTTCTAGATGGAGGCTCCCTTGCTCACACGTGACCTTTGGCCTGTGTCCTCACCAGGAGCCGCATCGAGTTTACCCATCCTTACCTGCCAGCCAGCGTCGACCAATCAGAGTGCTGTCGCTGTTCGATGGGATAGCAACAGGTCTGATTCTGCTCGGTTATGATGATTCATCAGCTGTGATGATTCTACTGTGAGGGCTCTACTGCCAGGATTCCACTGCCTAGATTCTAACGATTGATCGCTTCCTGATCATGTTCTAATACTTTGTGTGTATGTTCCCCAGGCTACCTTGTTCTGAAGGAGCTGGGCTTTAAGGTGGAGATTTACATGGCCTCTGAGGTGTGTGAGGAGTCCATCGCTGTGTCGACCGTCAACCACGAGGGGATAATCACACAGGTGGATGACGTCAGGTCAATCACCAAGGAGCACGTAGGTGTCACCTAGTCGTCTGCTGTGAATGTTTACTCGTATAAAGCGACCTGACTGTAACTGACCTGTCTTTTCTGGCTGTAACTGACCTGTCTGTTCTGACCATATGTTCTGACTGTAACTGACCTGTCTGTTCTGACCATATGTTCTGACTCTAACTGACCTGTGTGTTCCAGCTGAAGAAGTGGGGCCCGTTTGACCTCCTGATAGGAGGCAGCCCCTGTAACGACCTCTCCATCGTCAACCCCATCAGGAAGGGCCTGTTCGGTACGTCTCAGCTGGCTGTGTGACTTACCCCTGGTGGATGCATGTAATACATGTGCTTGTCCAGAAGATGGGAGTATTACTGCAAAGCTATGGCTCCTTGTTTTCTGAAATATATTTGTGTGTGTGAGCGAGTAAAGGTTGTATTAAGACTAAACGCATGGCCCTAAATTCGCTACGCCAAATTGATTTCTTTGATTTGGAATCTTTGTCTTGAGAGTCATGTTGTGTGTCCTCTGACCTCTGACCTGTGCTGCTCCTGCAGAGGGCACGGGCCGGCTGTTCTTCGAGTACTACAGGATCCTGGACCTGCTGAAGCCCAAGGAGAACAACCCTCGGCCCTTCTTCTGGCTCTTCGAGAACGTGGTGTTCATGAACAACCATGACAGGCTGAACATCTGCCGCTTCCTGGAGGTGGAGTACCCTCTCTTCTCACTGCTCGCCTTAGTGTTCATGATACCGTCTGAAGGGCATGCTGGGAGGAGTTGTACCCTGAACTGCTCTGATGTTTACCCCCTCAGTGTAACCCAGTGGTGGTGGATGCTGTGAAAGTTAGCCCTGCCCACAGAGCCCGGTGCTTCTGGGGAAACATCCCTGGGATGAGCCGGTATGATTTAACACACACACACACACATGCATACAGCTCTGCAGATTTTTGTTTCCTTTCCAAATAATTAGATAAGGAAAGTTTTGAGTGAGGGACAGAAGGGTTCAACTTGCAGTGGCCTCATAAATTGAACCCGTCTGTTCCTCACTCAAAATAGTACTTTTAATTGTTTGGAAAGGAAAGAAAAAGGTGCAGTGGCCTCTTAATCTTTTCCAGAGCTGTGTATACACACACACACACACCATCAAGCTTAGCTCAGTTGGTCTTCTGTATGTTTTCGCAGACCTATCATTGCCTCCAAGAACGACAAGCTCCTTCTTCAGGACTGCCTGGAGATCGGCCGGACCGCCAAGGTGAGAACCCACCCAGATGTCTGACTTAAATTCTTCTCATGACACTTTTTCACCCGTGAAAACATGTCATGTTTTGCCTGAAATTCTTACAGTGTATGTTTTAGGCATGCAGGCCTACTAACGTTAAGGCATATAGACTGCCATGTTTTGACGCCACGTTTGTTTTTGTTTAGTTCACCAAAGTGCGCACAATCACCACCAACCCAGCCTCAATGAAACAGGGGAAGGACATGTCCAAACTGCCTGTCCTGGATGAGAACAAGAAGGAAGACACCCTATGGATCACTGAGCTGGAACAGTACGTTACTCACCACTATCTGTGTTCTGGGCATCATTTAGTGAAACTGATTAGTATGACTATATGGTGGCTGTTCAGTATAAAATACTTCCCACCTGCGCCATTGAAAAGATAGCTTTTAGAGCGGTGTTTAAAGAGGTGGTCATCATGTTTGCGTGTCCTGAGTTTGAACCCAGGAGTGGTCTCGGCTAGGTTCATGCCCTCACCAGGAACTGCGTTCCACCAGCTGAACCAGTTGTCTCTCCCTCCCACTCCAGGATCTTTGGCTTCCCCAAACACTACACGGACGTGAAGAACATGAACCGCCAGCAGAGACAGAAGGTTCTGGGGAAGTCCTGGAGCGTGCCCGTCATCCGGCACCTTTTCGCCCCGCTCAAGGACTACTTCGCCTGCGAGCAGCTGCCCCCCTAACCCACCGCAGGCGCACGGTTGCCAAGCAACGGCAGCTGAGATGGGGGATGGGGCCATGGGGGCTCCTCCATACGACCCCCCCCCCCCTCCCTCTTGATTCATTCTCTCCTCCGACCCCGCCTCCTTTTTGTTATCCTTCTCTCCCTTCCCCCTCTCTCTCCTTCCCTCACTTCCACCTCATCTTGGAGAGGTTGTTTTGGGGGTTTTTCAGGGCATGTTAAGGATGCATTATATTGGGTGCTTATTCGTTGTACTGTATGTCTGTGTCTGGTTATTAGAATGTTGAACAGGACTGACCTCTATGAGAGCACTGTCAATATCCTGTCTACTCTGTGTTTTAATGAGGGCACATGACCTCTCTGGCATTGCCATAATGTACTGTCGTTTCCCCTCCCTATAGATATGTGGGGAGGAGAGGAGATCAGATAGACAGAGATGGGCATTAGCTATGACTGATGCAGAGAACTATTGCTCTATTTTACTCTGCCTGGTGCTACAACATGCGATTAACTGTCTTGACTCATTCATTACTGTATACTTGCCTTTTACAAGTTACTTTTGTAAAATGATTTGCAAGATGTTGGTTTGCTATGGTGATATTGTTAAATAACAGTATATATTATTCATGTTTCACTCCTTACTTTGTCCAGTGGAAAAAAGCAATCATGTGATGTCCACATGTTTACTGGGAATAGGGGGAGAACACGAATTTAGTAGAACAGTAAAGCCATATTGTCTTAAATAGTGTTTTATTCAAAATGTTTTGTCACTTGCACAAATAATACAAGAGTTTGACTGGACCATAGAAGGACCATATTATACTTGTCAACTAAAATATTTTCTGAAATAAAACCATTGACAATACACAACTGGAATATCTTCCTGGGAATGACTCAAATTTGGATAATGTCCTTTGGCTGTGAGTCCCTCTGTCACAAATGTGTGTAGGAGTAGGTCTTGCCCCTCTGTGATGTGTGTGCCATCAGGCATGCATGTGGTCATGTCACATGAAAAGGGCCCATTCACATGAAACAGTCCTTTCATAGATCTGCTCAGTCTCCATGGACCGGGACACTGGTGGCTTCTACAAGAATAAAAGACAGGACAAAAGTCTCTCAACAGTGTGTGCTGTATGGAGTTCTCCTTGTTCTTGGTTCAATAAGCCCCACCATTGCTAACTATGAAAGAAACTAGGTTGGTAAGTTCAAAGGTCCTATATTAATGGCTAACAGTGCTTCCAGCTAGACATACTGGGCCCACTACTCCGAACCGGGAACAAGCCAGCAATAAACTTAGTGTTGGGTACTGCATCTTTACAGGTGCTCCAGTTGTGTTGTGACCCAACTTGAAGGGGACACACATGGATGCTAAAATACTAGATTTCTTACGGGACCCAACTTCAATTGGTTTACATACTAAACAATCGTTTTTTTTTTTTTATTACAAATTGATTATTCTGTTTCACTCAACTTGACCAGTGGCCTCGCCCAAACAGCCCTCGGTCCGAGAATGAGTCGCACGCGAGACGTCGGCAGCGTCGTGACGTATTCAGCAAGCCTGCTAGAACAAACGCAGTTGGGCTGAAAGGATTCGACCGCCGGCGGACTGCACTGGCCCATTAGCTACAGTCTAGATCCAGCAGTAATCTGTAATCATAGCGTTTAGATGAGAAATCGTTTACGTGTAAATAATATTCAAACGACGCCTAGACCCGTGAAATTCCAGTAAAGGTAAAGACCTCATATCGCAACGTTTCAGTCAAACGTGGGGGTAATGGTTGAGCTAGCATTTAGCTTAGCATGCTAATTGCTAAAGGAGCGCCCTGAAAAAAGGGATTGAAACGTTGAGTTGAATGGTGTTTAAGGGAGGGCGTCTATGGTTACTTAACTAACACGCCAGCTAGCTAGCAAGCCTGCACCGGCTAAGGTAGGGCGGGGGAAATGCCGCTAGACTGCTTAGTTGCTCATAGTTAGGTAGCTATTAAGCTTTTACACAATTACATTTTTGGAATTACAAGTGATCAATCTAAAGCTAGCTACTGTAGTAAACAAAATAGCCAGTGCAAGTTTAACTATGGTTATATATATAGCTTGCTAGACAATTTCTAAAGATGTTCTGTTACAGTACGTGCTACCTAGCGAGATGGTAACCTCGGTCGGACTAGAATCTGCTTTCTAACTGTTTTTAATTTGGCCTTTTGCAGAAACTAGCTTGCTAGTCAGATGGATAAACTTGGTAAAGCTAGCAAATACGCTAGCTTCTTCTAGTCTAGGCTGGGCTAACGTTAGATGGGTCACTCCCATCCCAGATATTTCTCTCACAGCTGTCTGTGGGTCCTATTTGGCAAGCTACCCTCGGCCAATGCGATAAGCTAGTGTGCCTGGACAAACTGTAGAGAGACGGTACGCTGTCATTTTCCGTAATGGCCAGTTTGTTACACTGTAACTGCAGTTACACGGTTTGGCAAACAATAAGGTTGCTAGATACATGAGATAAGATGGCTATCTTCTTTAGTCAGGGGACATAGCTAAACAGAATACAGGCACAACTATAAGGAAAGAACTCTGACTGTATGCTGTTATGAAATATGAACATGGTGTAGGTCATATTGAGTCCCGAATCAGCAAAGTAATCATAGCCAGCTAGTAATACTATTGTCTACTGTCAACCTGTTCCATAGCCAACCTCTTTGCAACCCTTTCAAAAGGGCTACTCTAGTGATGTAACGTAACCATGTGTCTAACTGTCCCGTCTCCCATCCCATCAGTCGTGATAAAATGGCTGTGAACGTGTACTCGACATCGGTAACTAGCGACAATCTGAGTCGTCATGACATGCTGGCCTGGATCAACGAGTCCCTACAGATCAACCTCACCAAGATCGAGCTGCTGTGTTCAGGTAAAGCTTACCCCCCGTTTAACTAACTAACCAACTCAAAGGATTGGCTAGCTAATCCAGAGCTGGTACCAGTCTTTATGTGTTGCCTGTCAGGGGTCTATAGGTTGGTTGGTAGGGAACTGTGAAGCTAAAGATGAACTAGCATCATAGATGACTAATCATTTGATGTCAGCGTTATCTATGGAGTATCGCTCATTGTTGCTGCACAAGTGCTGTGTCATTTTTCCATGATGATGTCGAGGCAACAGAGGTTATGGGTGTAGCAGGTTGGTAGGCAAATACTGGCAAATGTTGTTCAGGATTGATATGGCAAAGATGGAGGTGAGACAGATCTGAACAGCAGCTTTGTATTGTTACGATGTAGGCTGCTCTGCCTGCTTAACCACTGGGTCAGGCTTTAACTAGAGGACACGCCAAGATCATGTTTCAGATTTATGTTCTGCCTAAACCTGTCATTACTCTGTAGTCCTCTGTTAGTCTGATGTCATTATCTGCTGTTCTCAGATAAAAGGCTGATAGATCAAAGTTGGGTGTTTTTGACAATGGTTCCCTCACATTGTCGCTCTGTTTCACCTTTGGAATACCCAACTCCCCCTCCCCTCCTCCCCCAGGTGCTGCCTATTGCCAGTTTATGGACATGCTCTTCCCTGGCTGTGTGCCTCTGAAGAAAGTGAAGTTTGCTGCCAAGCTCGAACACGAGTTCATTCATAACTACAAGATACTGCAGGCCAGCTTCAAAAGGATGGGCGTTGACAAGGTGAGCAAGCTGCCAGTGCCCCACAGTCGCAGGGTAGTTGGTAGAAGGATTGACACCCCCCCCCCCTTCCGTAAAACTGCTTCTGTTATTGACTCGCTATTAGATGTTCTCTGATCCTAATCCCAGCCCTCATGTATGGACTTGGACTTTACTCTGTGCGTGTGTGTGCATGTGTGTGCGTGTGTGTGTGTGTGTCTGAGGGGGGACCTCCTAATGATGTCAGCTGTGCTGCAGACTGTTAATTGTGTTTACTGCTGAATTAGCATGGCCTCTCTCTTTCTCTCCCTCTCTCCCCCCTCCTATATTTACATTTATGCGATGAGAGGGCTGTTGACCTGCTAGACAGGCTTCACTCTGTTAGCTTGTCATTAGTTCTCATCCTGGAACTGGACCACACTGCACAATGAAGATATTGTGTGTGTGGCTGTAATGGTACTTTAAAGGTGTGTGAGAGAGAGAAACCTTTCCCCCATTGTGTCCAATCCGTGTTTGATCTCATCTGTGTTCTCCAGAACGCCACAGGGTTTAGTATTGCTGGCCACACCCCTCGCCTGGTGTGTCCAAACCTGCTGTGGAGTAAAGGTGTCATATCTCACCCAGATCTCCACGCGTAACACTGTCCTCAACCTCCCCAATATGGTTAAAATCGTACAAGGGAAGTTTTACTATACTCTCTTCCACTCTTCTGTTGCAATTGACTCCCAGATCATCCCAGTGGACAAGTTGATAAAGGGGAAGTTCCAGGACAACTTTGAGTTTGTCCAGTGGTTCAAAAAGTTCTTTGACGCCAATTATGACGGTAAGGATTACGACCCCGTGGAGGCGCGCCAGGGTCAGGACACCATGCCCATGCCCAGCCCAGCCATGTCTGCTCTCAACAAGCCCAAGAAGATCCTCAATGCAGGTCAGTCTTTCTCTCGCTCTCTGTCTCTCTCTGTCTCTCTTTCTTTCCCCCCCAATCTCTCTCTCTCACCCCCCTCTCCCCTTGGTGTGGTCACTGTGTCAGGTCATCCTCCCCACGACAGAGATGCATCCATACATGAGAACTTCTTCAGCTCGTAATCAATCTCTCCCCTCTTCCCTTACTCTGATTGGTCGGCTGTTTCTACCAGCTCCCCAGAGGGCCGCGGTTGCCAAGGTAGCACCCAAGATGGCGCCGGGATTGGCACGGAGACCAGGGGTCGGTGGAGGAGATGAGGAGAGGGCAGAGCTTATCCAGGAGGTAATGTGGTTGTTTTTTTGTTTTTCATCCTTGTATCTATTCTATGTATTCATTCATCCAGTCATTCATGTATTCAAATTAAATAGAGGCAATATTGTGAATATAGAACTATATAGACAATATAGTTGTAAGCTACGTTTTTCTAGTTGATGCCTAAATGGTCGTTTAGTAGAGCCAGAGGTCATAAATGAGATTCTCTCTCCCTGCAGGTCAACATTCTAAAGTCCACCATCCAGGACATGGAGAAAGAGAGGGACTTTTATTTTGGAAAACTGAGGAACATCGAGCTCATCTGCCAAGAGAAGGAGGGAGAAGGAGACCCAACACTGCAGAGGATCATAGACATTCTCTATGCCACAGATGTGAGTGAACACACACACACACCTCAAAACCAGCTATTACCCAAACGATGAACTTTCAACACTACTAGTGTAGTAGTCAGTAGTCAGTCACAACAGGAATGCTCCACACAACCAAGATCTTCTGAACAAAACATGCAAAGTAGTCTGTGGGTAAACACACAGCTACAAACATGACAGCTGTAAGCTTTTTTGAATTCTATCCTCTGGGTTAAGATCATGTGTCGTGGTCCAAGCAACAGCTGATTCTCTCTTATAATTCCACTAGTGGAATGTAATGTTTGTAGCCCAGTAGGCCTGCTTCAGTATGGTGACATTACTGAGACTGGCTTACTGCTTCAGTATGCTAACACTACTAGCACAGGCTCATTCAGGCCTGCCTTATTTATTGTACGAGGCATAGCTAGATCTGTCTGGACAACATTCATACCCCTTGGGTACAAAAAAAATAAAATACGAACTAGAACAATGTAATCAACATCTGAATGACATCATCTTTAGAAAATAAAATGATGCATGAGGAGTACGGAGATCTCAGTAGGATATTGATAAACACGCCTCATTCTGTGTCCCATGTGTCCTATCAGGAGGGCTTTGTCATACCGGACGCCGAATCAGAAGAGCAGGAGGAGTTCTAACTCTCGGGACTGGATGACGCACCTCTTGCTACAACCTCCAACCAACCTTTCCTTTCCGAACCTGCCTGAACCCACCCCCTCACCCCTGCAATCAGCAACAGCCCCAGCCCCACCCTCCCTCTCTAGTACCTGAAACCACCAGTTCATGATATGGATTTGGGGTACTGAAATGGACTCGATATGAAATGTTTTTTTTTGTCTGTCTGTCAAATCAAGTTGAAACAAGTCAAGTGTGAAGTACCTCCTCTGAAGGGCCTGTCCCTGGCCCGCTCTCCTGGTGCCCTGTATCTGCCTAGCCTAGTGCTGTACTACACTACAGAGCGGCCATCTTGGTCGGCTTCTAGTGGCCATCTTGGTCTGCTCAGGTCCCGAAGAGTGAGTTTATCCGTCTGTAATATTCCACTTCTTTGGGCTTTACATTTAATTTTATTTTCTCCCGTGTGTGTTGTGTCGCAAGTTCTTTGGCACCTGCACTGTCTTTTGTACATGTTTTCTCTTTTCCCTAAATTATCACAGTCTTTGCCACATGCTTCCATTACGTATGGGAACTCGTTTTCCTAGTTATGTCGATAGAGGAAGGGTTTTAGATATGTTATGTTGTGTGTATGGTTGATGTTTTCTGATCATGGTCTATCATTAGTACTTTACTCAGTCCACCCTGTGCCCCCCACCCACACACCCCAAAAAACGTGTTTTACTGTTTTATCATTGGGTCTCATCTGAGGATGAGCTTGTTTAAAATGTGCAATTGTTTATTCCAGGAGAACTGTGACTCCGTTTGTCAAAGTCACAGGCTGGTCACACTAATACAGAATGCAGCTTCTTCACTGCAAGTCTTCTAGGCATGCCAGTATTTAATGCTGAACAAGAATCGTATCGCAACAACGAGGCTTGTGGTGGAGTGTGTGTGTGTGTGTGTGTGTGTGTATGTGAGATATATTTTATGTTTTGCTTGCCTTCTATGTGTTAGAAGGCATATGCACTGTAAATGCCTGCCTCGACCCATGACCTCTGGGCTTTAGCCTCACACGTGTCCTGGTAAACTAACCTAGCCTCGAGCGGCCAGGCAGGTTCACCGGGTCATCCCAAACTACCCCGCTTTTGGCTTTTCTCTAACCGCCGTTTCCTCCACTGGCACAAGATATTTGACTTCTTGTGCCAAAGGCTTTCTCTTTGCGAGGAAAGACCCTCATAAAGGTGATAGATTATTTTTTTAAACATTCTTTTCTTTTCTTTTTTTAACCATATTTCAACTGGATTTGTGGAGAGTTTTAACAAGGCGATGTACATTGTGGAATGAGTTTAGATTGATCATAGCCTTGCTGATGTCCCAGAGACCAAGTAAATGGGCCCCAAAACATAACTGCCAGACTCTGCACAGAACAAGTCAGAGATTTTATATGTTTTTATAAATGGCCTTATTCTTAACGTTTTTTTTTTTTCTCTTGGTAACCTTTTTCATAAACTCAACATAGATGTGACTTCGATGTATTTTCTCTTTTTTGGCAAATGTTTGTAATGCGAATTAAAGTATTGTCAGTTAGCTCTTAATATTTGGAGGCTATGTTTTTTTGCTGCTCTGTAGCATGTCTTCTAGAGAACGAGGCAGAAAGGTTTCAGGGTCTCCAGTCTTCCATGTCATTCTCAGATAAACCCCTCACCTCTGTAATGACCGAGCCTCTAAAGTCACACGAACCTGATTAACTTTTTAATTAACAATTTGAAGCCTGCAGGTAGAATTCTCCATCCACACAGTAGTGGTTGATGGACAGCAGCCAGCACACAGAAGAGCAGTCTGGGTAATGTAGTTTAATACACGCTTTACTGATGAGAGCCATTGGCTTTCTGGTTGTTGAAATAGGTGAGATTGTTTAGAATGATCTCAGTCTACTATACCGTCTAACTTTAGTACTGTTTTGCAAGCCTGGTAAACTAGTCTGGTGGTACAAGCTCCCAGATCACAGTGGATATGTCAACCAGGCTGGAGTATAATATTCTCCTAGTACCTGAACAAGTGATGATGATGCCTTTGTTATAGGCAGGGCAGAGAGAGAGCTTGAATGTTATAGTCATGTCAGCAGGTGCCTGCATGTAAAGGTGGTGATGGTGGATTTCTTCATGTTATCTGAATTACTACAGTTTGCCTTTGTTAAGGACCCAAGCTCCATTTTGATGTGCATGTCTAGGAATCGCCCTTCTTCCGAATCGTCGTTTTTTTTTCCAGAATAGGTTTGGGGCATGAACATGAAACCTTCCTGTTCAGATAATCACGTCACCGTGTGTGTTCAAGTCTCCGTAGGCGGCGGAAGAAACACAGAAAACTTGAACTGTAACGAGAACCTCAGTGTCTTGTATTGAAACATATTCAGTGTTATGTTTTTTTTTTCTTCTTTGTACACAACCTTGCTGGTTAATTGTGGTGGGTGCATGGGGTCTCACCAAGACAAATCGCATTGAAAAACCTTTGACTCAGTGAAGATGTTTGATATGCAACGCTGTTGGGTTAGGACAGCGACCCGACCCCACTGTGGCCTCAGTCTCACTGTGCCAACAATAACCTCTGACCTCCAACCTTGGTCTGACCCCAAGCCGTCTGATTGGTTCTCTCATGTAAAGGTTTCTGATGGTACTATGAATTGGAATGACGATGCTCAGCTTACATTGGTGCCCCCATTGGTGCCCCCCCCCAGAGCTGAGGCGCCTGGACACTGTGGGCCTTGTGGCCTCCCCCCCCCCCTCCTTTTAGTTTTATCAATCTATCTTTCTCTATGTTTGTCTTTTAAGCGGGAAAATATGTTTTTCTTATTTTCTTTCTTAAACTCTTAGCTGAATCAAGTTTCTTACGATGAATAAAAACAGTATTTCCACGGTAAGCAAATTTGTTGTGTTTTTTGTTATTGTTGAGTCATTTATCCTCACTGTTTACTATAATGTTGTCATGGGTGGGTGGGTGAGTGAGTCATCTCACGACCAGGAAAACACCATCGGTCTAGAATAGATGGTTGTTCTAGGTTCTTCTAGGTTATAAATTCCAAGATTCAAATAATGTGACATCACAGAGAGCCTAGGGATTTCTAGAACATCTGTCCCACTGTGAATGGGCCCTTTGTGGAGGAGTCTGTAACAGACTGCTGGAGATAGCTGCAGGCTGAAACTGGATAGTGTTAGCAATGGGAAGTACCTTAAATGGCAGCATTGCCAACATGAAGGCCGGCAAGATGCCTTCAGGATCCTGGCAGGTTTATCAAAATGTTGTATTTGCACCCTGCATTGCTTTGTTGATCTTGTATCATTGAATATCTGCCGCCCAGTTGAGTAAGCCATTTCTACTCCAGCAAAAACTGCTAGATCTGGCCTTTTGTCCAAAAGATATGAATACAGATCCTCTCTCAAACTAAACAGACGTGTCAGCATTCGGGATAACCATCTCACCTCTGTGCGTGAGCAGGGATTTTGTGGCTCTTGGCTTTAACAGTTCACAATGGTCACGAGCACGGACTTGACTTGTTCAATATCCTTTGCAGCAAGTGCTTCTCTGTGCAGGAAACAATGGGTTGAAATGGCACGGAGGGTAAAATATTTTTTTCTCTAACTACACCGGAGTGCCAGCCGGCCTGTCTTTGCCACGGCTCCATCCATTGCAGGTCTCCCAGTTTATTTCATTTATGCTCATCAAATTTGTCCCAGTTTAAAAAACATATTTTGCTGTTTTGGTCGTCTTTAGCTGCATGGGAAAAAAACAATTTCTCACATCTTATTTTCCCATCCATAGCGAACACGTGCTATCGATTCATTCTAGGCCTAGGCTAATGGCGAAGTCCGCTGTCACAAAGCCGGGCAGCGCACTTACCGGGCAGAATGTCCAAGGACATTGATGAGATGCAGCGTTTGATTGTATCATGGAATCATGACACTACGTGTTATGTTTTTGAAAAATTGCATAGTTGGAGGTAACCTTCTGTTGGTTACTATAGTAACGTTCCTGATATGGCTGGTGCTAAACAAATTGCGGAGCAAGAAGTGCTTAATCATATGTAAGCGAATATGATTTGATTTCTTTTTTGGGGGGATAGGAAGTGATGTAGCCTATATGTATAACTGTGTTTAGTCATGTAAAAAAATAAATAAAAATAAAATCGAATTGGTTGGAACTCACCCGCCCCATCAAAGAGCTAGCTTTTCGGAGGCGTTGCCTACAGTATCCGTCTAAAGCTGTGTTTGTAAAGGTGGTAGTCGCGTTTCTGAGTCTGAGGACAGGAGTTCGAATCCCAGTACGGGCAAGATCGGGCGGAAGCAACACTGACGAACATTCGCACTGCCTCTGCCTAGTTTAACCTGACTCCCCAAAGCTCCCTCAAAGCTCTCTGAAGCTCCCTTGGGGGCTGTGGCCCCCTTGTTGAGAACCAACATGTGTCTAAACGAACAAAACAACAATATAATAGCTGGACATATGAATGCAGTAGCATATATTAAGCCAGTATTGTCATATTATCATGGGGTTCTCTTTGTTTTAGGCTCCCCACGGACAAGCAGAAACAAAGTAGAGCACAGGTAGATATCAACAGAGACACTGCTATAACACTGTAGAACTAGTACTGTTTTCTGAACTGTGTTTGTGTGTGTGTGTGTGTGTGTGTGTGTGTGTGTCAGAATGCAGACATTGCAGGGGTGGGGACCAGTGGGTCTGCGACAGTGGACGAGAAGGAGAAGAGCTCGGGTCGGGTGGAGGACCAGATCAATGATGAGCACCTCCGATGCATCGAGGCCATGTTCCATGAGGCGGACATTGAGGGAGAGGGAGGTAGGAACACACACACACATACACTTCACATATCTGTCACCCCACATCAGTATCCATGCTGAGAAACACACCCTGTCTTCCTCACTGCTGGTCTGTTTTGTCAGAAACACCATGTCTCTATCTGTCTCTCCCTCTCTGCCCTCATCTCTCTCTCTCTCTTCATCCTTGTCTCCTCCTTGCTCCCTCCTGCCTAGGGCTATCCATGAATGAGTTCCGCATCGCTATCAAGGAGATCATGGGAGACGTAAATGATGAAGATCTGGACAACATTTTCATGAAAGTGGACACCAACTGTGATGGCAGTGTGGACTGGGTATGTGTCTGTCATCTGGGTGAGACATTCACTTCATTCACTTGTGTGACACACACACGACATGACAGAAATGCCAAACCAGAGCTAAATATGTCAACTGGCTGACTCAGCAAGGGATGAGCTGCCAACACACTCCCACATACACACACACACACACACACGCACACACACACACACACACCACAGACACACACACGCACACACATGTCTGACAGCTGTGCCTAACCCTGTCAGGAGGAGTATCTGAACTACATGCTGCTGGAGTACAGAGAGAAGGACTCCCTGCAGAAACAGAACAGGCCTCTTTACTTCCCCAAGCCACTCAAGATCATCCCTGTGTGAGTTCACCCGCCAGTCGAACTCAGGCCTCGTAGGGTGACTTCATCCATCCATTCAGTCATCCATTCAGTCATCCATCCATCCACCCATCCTCTCATTCATCTCATTGTGTTACTCTACACCCTAGCAGTACTGTTTATTATTGTATGACATTCCCAGGTCCCACTGTGAGCCCATCGTCAGTCTGCAGTTCTACCCGTTCCAGACCCAGCAGGCGGATAACAAGGATGCTGGCGGCCAGGACGAGGCCAAGCCCAAGACTCGCACTCAGCTGGGCCGCTACCTGTCAATCAGCCGAGACGGCATCCTCAACTACTGGAGCGAGAGATTCAAACTGACCCGTACCGTCAATGTGAGTGTGTGTGTGCATGTGTGTGTCAGTAAGAACAATGTCAATGTTTCACCTCTCTGCTCCCTCCATAGATAAGCCACATGAAGAAAGGCCACACCCCCAGCCAAAAGATCTGGGTGAATGATATGCTCTGTCTCAGCAACCTCCACCTGCTGGCTGTAGCCACAACCGGGAGAGACGTGGGTGTGTGCAGCAGTCTGTGTGTGTGCTTGTGTGTGTGGGAGGGGGCAGGGGAGGGTTAAGCATTTATGTATGATATTAATCTTGGTGCCCCACCCATAAAAGCAACAGATTTAGTTGGTCATGACAAAGCCTGTTTCTGTGTGTTCTGTCAGACTTCTTTGACATCAGTGCCAGCAAGTGTGACAGCGCCTTCTGTCTGACAGGCCTGGAGGGTTACATAGTGGTGATGGACTACTGGTAGGACACTGGTCGGGGAGAAGCTGGATAGAGAGCAGTCGGATTCATTGTTTTGATGGATTTTCACCTTAGTTTGTGTGTGCGTTTGTCCCAGGTCAGATGGGGTCAAGTCTGTGTTCTGTCTGGGAGACGTGGAAGGTTGTTTGACAGCCTTCATCTCCTCTAACGTCCTCCAAAATGGACTCTTCAACAGCGGAGCCTACAAAGCTGGTGCCAGAACACACACACACCTACTGTTCTTTCATTACTCACCCCTGTAGCAAGCCCTGTCCCCTTTGTGACCCCCCCTTACCCCCTCCACCTCCCTCCCCTCTGTGCCTGTGTTCCAGGGGGTAGCTGTCGGATTCCTGTCCCTGCGTTGCTGAAGAACCAGTCCAAGTACTTCATGTGCTTCAAAGTGGTGCGTAGTGCAGCTGCTCCAGCCCATAGAGATGTATTTCATACGAGCATCCAGTAGCGGTTTTTGGCAAGGGCGAACCGGGCAGCCGCCCGGGGCGGCATGAAGAGGGGGGCGGCAATTTCCCAATTGCATCAAATTAACCCTCCCACTATCCTTGAGGTTCAAACGCACTACCAGCAGATGGCGCCAACAGCGACACGTCATATGCCCCCTTGCCCGGGGCGCCAAATGTGCTAGGACCGCCACTGCGACCATCCATGTGTTTACACATACTATATGTCAGTGGCAAATGAGACCTGGAAATATAGGCTCATGGGATCATACTTGTCTATATGACACGTCACATGACACGTCTGTAAGATACGCAGTATATTCATTATTCATATGGTCATTTGCTTAATCAAATCTGTGCTCTTTGGAAGTGAGAGGCTAGCGTGAGAACTTACAGTGCCTTATCTATAACCCTTACTACATTAGATTGTAGAGCTAGTTACAAAGAGATACTATCATTCTGCATGCATACGCTGAACTAATGCATCTGCTGAAGTATAAACACAAGCTGTCTTCCTTTACAATTGCCCACACAGAGCTTATGTCTCCAGGGAGCGGGTCAGCTATTTTGGGTTCGTTGTCAGGCTGTCTGTAAGGAGGGAGAGAGTAAAGAAAAGTAACAATAGAGAGGGATGACAACAGGAGTTGTAAGAGAGGGGGGTGGAGTGAGAAGGATCTTTCTTCTGTTATCTAATATTTTTTGCGTCAAGGTTCGGTGCCATTATTTCTCTCTTTCTTTCTTTCTTTCTTTCTATCTTTCTCTCTCTCTCTCTCTCTCTCTCTCTCTCTCTCTCTCTCTCTCTCTCTCTCTCTCTCTCTCTCTCTCTCTCTCTCTCTCTCTCTCTCTCTCTCTCTCTCTCTTTCTTTCTCTCTCTCTCTCTCTCTCTCTCTCTCTCTCTCTCTCTCTCTCTCTCTCTCTCTCTCTCTCTCTCTCTCTCTCTCTCTTCCTCTCTCTCTCTCTCTCTCTCTCTCTCTCTCTCTCTCTCTCTCTCTCTCTCTCTCTCTCTCTCTCTCTCTCTCTCTCTCTATCTCTATCTCTATCTCTCTCTCTCTCTTTCACTGTCTCTCTATCCCCCTTCTTAATCTCTCCCCCCTCCTCTAACCATCCCATCTTTAGGCTATTCTCAACAACTGGTGCCACCAGATCCGTTTCCTACCTGATCTCAATGCCATCGCCACCTGCTGTTTGTCTGACCAAACTGCCATGGTGCTCACCACCGTGCCCCACTCCCAGAAGGCTAAAGTCTAGTACGCTCCTGGTCTAGCCACCTGCCCTCAACCTCCTCCATCTCCTTCCACCTCCTCCATCTCCTTTTCCCTTTTCCCCCTACCTCCTCTCTCTACCTCCTCCCTCTACCTCCTCTCTCCACCTTTTTCCCTCTACCTCCTCCCTCTCCCCTTTACCTCTCCCCTCTACCACCTCCCTCTCCCCTCTACCTACTACCTCTGCCCTCATAAGATGCAGTACATTTCAGTGTATGACAAACCCATAGCATAAGTAACGTGATTAACAGTCATTCATCAATTGATTGATTGGATTACATTTATCTAGCAACTCAGCGTTCCAGATAAGAAAAGGCATCCTCTGCTTCGACTACTCCCCGGAGTTCAACATCCTGGGTGAGAGAATGACAAAGTCTGGCACCAGGAAATAGGTCATATTTCTATTCTTACTATATTCCGCTGTACTCTGAGCGTCTGTGTGTCTCCCGGCGTGGCAGTGACAGGAGGGTTCGACCGCACCGTGCGGATCTGGAACCCCTACATCAACAACTGCTCCATCTCCCAGATGAAGGGCCACTCCGCCGCCATCACGCACATCGTGGTCAACGGGTCGGACAACAAGATCATCAGCATCTCCAAGGACAAGGTAGGGACGCCAGGGTCGAGCAGCCCCACAGGACACATTGCTCTGACCGACGGAGAACCCCAGTGCCTAACCGTTCTGTCACACCCTCCTAACTATGTCATTTATATATTAACTGGAACTTGTATAGTGTATGTGTGTATGTATGTGTGTATGTATATTTATATATATAGTACACAATAAACTGTCCCGGTACAACAAAAATCTGGTAACCTTCTATTACGCCCCCTTCACCCCCACCTTTCAACCTTGACCACTTCCCCACCCCCACTTCCCCTCAGAACGTGCGTGTGTGGGACCTGCAGGGCTGCACCTGCCTGCAGAGCATCCACTCCAGGAACGTGCCCATGAGTCGCCTCCCCATCTCCAGCATCCACTACAACAGAGACACCAACATCCTGGTCCTCGCCACCTCCCTGGTAATAGCACTCACGCTAACTTTATTGACCTAGACAGAGTCTGACAGGCTACGTTGTTGACTCGGTCGTAAGACATGATATCTCGTCTTTGGGAGGCATTGAAATAGGTTCTTCAGAGTGTGTACATGTGTGTGTGTGTGTGTACGTACACCTGTGCGTGTGTACAGATAGGAGTTCTCCACGGTGCTGTGGAGCATGTTGACACCAGCCAAAAGCTGAAGACCTCTCATGAACACTCCCTCTGCACTGCTCTCTACAACAAAAACTTCAAACTGGTGAGCTGGGCTGAGCCAGGTTCCCCGGCCTCTCTAGACAGGGTGCTGTCTCGCATCTGGGGGCTGACAGCCAGGAGGACTGGAACCTCTGGGGGCTGGCAGGCTGACAGTGAAGGAATGCCACCCTTCTGCTCCAGGTGGTGAGCGGTTGCCATAACGGCGTGGTGAGCGTGTGGGACATCCTGACGGGGGAGAAGGTCATGCAGTTCCAGACGTCGCCGGAGAGGCCGGCAGAGGTGACAGCCATGGCGTTCGACGCCCCCAAGCGCCGACTCATCACGGGTTCCAAGGATGGAACCGTACGTCTGTGGAACTTCAACAACGGAGCGCTGCTGCTCACCCTGCCCATGCTGGACGACAACGAGGTGCTGACCCCTGACCCCCACCATGCCTCGCATTCACCAAGAACGCTCAAATCCATTCAGGTCACTTTATTGATCTTGAAGGAATTTGACATGTCCAGGTAACTCTGTGTAGTTACAAAATAAGTTACAATTATGTAAATATTTTTTTCAATTACGCAGTTGCAACCTGCTTTAGACCATAGAATAGAAGAATATAAGCAGCATGTAAATAACACAGTACAATTCATAGTTTAAACTAAATATAAACATTTTATATAAATGTTGACGGTATAAAATTCTGTAGCAGTTGTAGAAGAGATATAAGATATAAAATACATTAAATAAACAAACATTTATATGAGTAGTGGCCAGTGTCCAGAAGGCTAATAAGGGAAACACGCCCACATGGGGCTCAAACCCATGACCCCGAGATTAAGAGTCTCATGCTCCACCAACTGAGCTAGCCAGGATTACGATGATGCAGCAAGAGACACTCTTGTCGGGGACCTTTGTGACAGTTATTGTTTCAAATGATTGGACTGTGTCCAGAAGGATGACATTTTGTCCAGATATAATATCAAATGAATGGCCAGTGTCCAGAAGGCTGACATTTTGTCCAGATATAATATCAAATGAATGGTCAGTGTCCAGAAGGCTGATATTTTGTCCAGATATGATATCAAATGAATGGCCAGCTATATAATAGAATAGGTGTAGGATAGAACAGTTAGGATATAGAAGCTATGTAGAAAAAATATTGTGTGAATTGATAGTATGAATCAAACGTTTGGTTGATATTGACGGAAGGCCTTTTGACATTCAAGAACCTTTGATGTTTATCTCCCAGGTGACGGGCATCATCTACATCAATCAGAGGATCTACGTTTCCGGCTGGAGCAAGAGAGTCATGTGGTACCTGTGAGTATAGCACTGTGGTGTCTCTACATCTGTATCTACTCTCTTCTCCACTCCTCTCAATTCTTTTCTTATCCACACCTCTCCACACCTCACCTCTTCACTCCACTCCTCTCTTCTTCACTTCTCTCCATTCCTGTCTTCGACTCTCCACACCTCTCCACACCTCTTCACACCTCTCCTCTCTACTTCTATCTTCTCCTCTCCTCACCACTCAATTTCTCTCTTCTCTCTCCACACCTATCCTCTCCACTCCTTTCCATTCCTCTTCTCTGTTCTTCTCTCCACTCCTCTCCTGACCTCTCCTCCTCTCTCCCCCCTCTCCAGTGATGTGAAGGAGGACATGGAGATGGAGTACCGTGTGTGGAACCAGTACCACTCTGAGGACATCTACTCCATGCACGCCCACGGCAACAAGATGCTGGTGACCGCCTCGTACAGCGGTGACATCATCATCTGGAACATTGATTCCGGTCGCGCCTTTTGCAGGTTCAACGCCAGCGAGAGCCCTCGTCCTCTCCTGCCCAAACGGGTATCACCTCTCATCTCCGAGTCCATTACTGTGGTAACTACAGCCGTAGGTGCTGGTGGTCTTAGAGATGGAGTAACTCATCCTAACAGGGTGATTCACCAGACTGTAACAGTAGAACATAACTGACCTTTGACCTAGTGTCCACCCCTATTGACCCCATCAGGAGGCGGAGTTAGATGCTAAGGACAAGACTCAGAAGAGGTTGTTGGGGGAACACAAGGCGGACAGGAGCGGCAAACTTCCACCAATCAGTGTCGAGGATCTGGAAAAGCCTAGTCTAGCTGTGGAGCAGGTACGAGCATAGGAGAAGAGAGGGATGAGGAGAAGGGAGAGGAATATTAGGAGAGAAAGGAAGAGGTTTAGAGAGAAGGTAGAGATAATAGTTGAGGGATTACTGTAAGAGAGGGATGTGGACAAGATAGAGAGATAAGAGGAGGGAGATTAAGAGAGGGATGTGGAGAAGGTAGAAGGAAGAGAAAGGGGACCCATCACAGTTGATTCAGAAGAGCATCGCCCAGAGGATGTCCTGTAGCTCACATACAGTCGCCCCCCCGCTCCTCCAGGCCCTGTTCCTGGGTACCCGGGAGCGCAGCCCTGACACGGCCATCCTCCTGACCAGCGTTGCGGACGGCCACGTGTACGCCTGGTCCATCCACCACCAAGGGGGGCTGCTGGGCAAGTTCAGGGCTGTGCACAGCAACGGGCTCTCCATCAACTCCATGTCCACCGACCAGCGCAACCAGATGCTGCTCACCGGAGACAGCTGCGGCTACATCACGGTGGGTCGAAAGCTGTCTGCCTCATGACTCATGAAGGCTGGGTGTAAAAGCACTCCGTAGCTATAACCTCACCCTCACCCACCCCTACAGTACAACATTAAGTTACAAAAAAAAAAACTCTTAAAGGTTAGTCAGGGATGTACTGATGCTAACTCTTGGCTACAGCACACTGATCAGCTGTGTTGACATCTGCAGTTGTGGGACATAGAGGACTACTGCCTTTCCAGACGCGCGGAACAGGATAGAGCTGGTCGCCACAACCCCACCACCACCAGGCTGCCCAGCCTGATCCCCCACTACTGCAAGGTGGAGGGGCCCCGACAGAGGGTGCTGGAGGAAACGACGGAGGAGACGACAGAGGAGGTGGGGGCAGGGAGAGGGGATGGGGTGGTGAGGGGGAAATGGAGGAGAGGGAGGTGGATGTGGAGGGGGGGAAGAGGAAGAGGGGGCAGGTAGAGGTTGAGGTGGAGAAGGGGAGGCAGAGATAAGAATATAAAAGTGTGTGTTGTGGTGATTTTTTATTTTTTTTGTATTTATCTCAAAATAATGTTGACAGAAAGCCTTTGACCTATTTGGAAGTTGTGTCCCCAAATTATTATATACGCTTGTAGAAGCTTCTTTCTAGAGTCATGCAATTGCCAACTGCATGGTGTCCTCAGCATTGAAACAAATTATGTAAGTCACCCAGTCTATTTTGCTAAGTGTATTCATGTCCAGGCTAGCCTGACTGTGGCTAACCTCCTTTCTAAGCCTTTGTCACTGAATAAGGAAATAGCCTGCTAAAAGCTTCCTAATATTATAAAATAAACTTTTGCTCCTGTCAAATGGGATCTCTATACTCATACATTCAATACCAGCAAATCTACAGAAAGTCATTTCTTGGATGTAGGGCTTCACTTCCCACATCACAATGCTCTAATGTAACTACACCGTACATCAGTGTGCACTGCTAGCATCTACCTTGGTCCTGGGTGCCCCTGTTTTCTAGGCGTGGGGGAAAAAATCTATTTGCATTTGAATCGCGATTCAGTCTTCTAGCAATTCATATCGATTCACAAATTTCAATACATTTCAAGGTTTTGATGCATTTGGATTTGTTTGCAGTTAACTGCCTATCACAGTCAAATAGAAACAGGTAACACTAAACAGCAAACTGGAATCAAATGTAAGCATATATTGAATCGAAAAAAAATCGTGAATCGAAAGTATCATGAATTGAAAAAATTGTGAATCGATTTGTAATCGAGTCGTGACCCCAACAATCGAAACGTGAGGTACCAAAAGATTCCCACCCTTTCTGTTTTCCATACTGACGCCCAGGCTAGACTGACCAGGGCTGACCTGTGACCCCCAGGTGGAGGATGGCTGGAAGGTGTGTCTAACCTCCCCGCCCTTGCTCAGTACCTGGCGGGGGCACTTAAGGAGCATTGTCAGCATTGAGTATGTGGAGCGCTTCAGTGTCATCGTTACCGCCAGCTTGGACTGCAACTTGCGTCTCTGGACCATTTCTGGAAGCTACATAGGTACAACAGGCATTAGGCAGCCCAACAGTTTGTCTGGTGGTAATGACAACTGTATAGACTTGAGGCCTATGGAAGCAACAGTGGGGAAGTAGTTGAGTTCAGTGGGAGTTATATTGATTGTTGAGGTTCCCTTTCTCCCGAATGTTTCACAGTTTTAATATTTGTAGCAACACTGCCCGTCACTTCTTTTAAATTGATGGAAACGGACTCAAACTGTTTTAGAGATAGTCATGAGTCTGGTGTTAGTCAGTGACTACCCTTCTCTCCAGGTACGTTTGGACAGGCCCAATGGCGTTTGGGCGACCCCCATGCCTTGACCACGGGGCTGCCTGTGGACCTGAGGAGGGTGGGGTCCTGCCAGACCCTCAAGGTGCTCAACAAGGGCACACGTCCACACTGGAAGTAAATACCCCTCCCCCTGGTCTGATTGGTCCTGCTGCTGGCCCCCACCTTTGTGTTTGTTGATGTTCTGGTTTGTCGTGCGTGCTTGTGTGTATCGATGCCAGCTGTGCCAGGCGCATCCTGGATAACCTGACTCTGCAGAAGCTGCAGAACTCCGCCAACTTCAGCGGAAGTGAGGCCCCCAAACTGCAGGAGCTGGTGACCTCTGACCCCCGCATCACCCAGTACAGCAGCGAGCAGATAGAAGAGACCTGGCAACGCTGGCAGGAGAAGGGCAAACAGGTGAGGGTGGGGAGGAAGGGCTGTGAGGGGTTGACGATAATATAGCTACGCTACTTACCTGCCTCGCCTTGCTTACTCGCTAACCATCAACCCACCCCTTCCCTCCCCAGACCAGCGCCATTCTGGGGTCGGCCTACAAGCAGAAAGTGCGTCACCATCTCCCCTCCTGCCCCCCCAACTTGCCAGTCTCCTTCAGCAGCCGAGAACAGGCCAGTACACAGATATAAAGACATTCCATACAATGGGAGGCCAGGTGTCTCTTATAAGTTCGACGTTTACCCTATTCACCATTCCTATCTTAGAGCTACACCTCTTTTTGTTTAGTTTTTTACATCTAAAACATCCTCATCATCTTTGAGGACACCCCAGTAGACATCTACATACAATGAAGACCTGTCTATGGATGTGTATGAATATCAAATAGCATAAATGTACCAGCTGTGCTTTGCTCTTCTGTCCTCAGCTGAGGGTGTTTAAGCTTATGCCCTGCTGCCCCCTGATGCCCATCATCCAGCCCCCGGTCCCTGCCCGGTTGAAGGAGCAACTGAAGACCCAGGAGGCAGGAGACCTGCTGGCCAAACAGAAGAGGAACTCCAAGCGTGGCCCTCATGCACGCTACACCGCCGCCAAGGCAGGGTGCAAGAAGTCCGTCGCTTCCAAACAGCCAGTCAAAGGCAGCCTCGTCTAGGATGGGTGTACTGCTACGGAAATCGAGAAAAAAGAGAGAGGAATGGAGAAGAATGAGAAAAAAATAGAAGGAAGGGATTTTTATGACCCAGACCTACATCACCAATGTTTTTTAAATGTTGAGGTATATCAGGAATCACAATTAAAACCTTATATTTCTATAGACATTTATATGGGATAAAAGTTCATACCAAGGTTCTTGTTTGACTACATTGTTGCTAGAAATCCAAGTAGTTATTTGTTATTCTTGGAAATCACATAATCACTGTTTGGTTAATAACAAAACAATTATGATACTAATAACTGTTCAGTGAATATTTAAAAGTAAATTGATGTATTTAGCAAAAACATTTATCCACAAAACACACAAACGAAGCATAGGAACATACAATTCTGTTGTGATCAAACTTATATTTTCAGTCATCACAAAGCCATTACACAGTTGTAAGTAACACCCTCTATTCACTTATTTAACAGTAACTATAAATAATAACTTAAAAATATACAGAACTGTAGTGATTCAATCCATTCGCGTATTCAACAGTAACTATAAAAATTACAGAGAACTATTAACATAAATGAAGTATTCGGCATTTGCTCCAACGCCTGAGCTATCCAGGCTTTAGCATGTTGCTTCCAGAGGCATTCTCGTCTGGGACCTTTGTGACGCTATACGTTTGAATCCACAACATTGGTGAAAGTTAAAAATGGGCCAGTTGTATGAAACAAACACAGTGAGGTGCTGCTGGGAGTCGAACCCAGGATCTCCTGTTTACAAGACAGGCGCTTTCAACCAGCTAAGCCACAGCACCTCTGGATCTGCAATAGTTGATTCAACTACTTGAAGCCTCTCAGAGTGACGGATAGACCTCCATAATGTAAACACGCCCAACGTGGGGCTCGAACCCACGACCCTGAGATTAAGAGTCTCATGCTCTACCGACTGAGCTAGCCGGGCTTACTGCTACGCAACCAGAGGCATTCTCGTCGGGGACCTTTGTGACCGTCATCGTTTCAAACGCTTGGCCTGTGTCCAGAAGGCTGACATTTTGTCCAGATACAGTTTCAAATGAATGTTTCAAATTTGCTGGGTGTATAGTCTACAAACAAAGAGTGGCATGCTCCAACGCCTGAGCTATCAAGGCTTTAGCATGTTGCTTCCAGAGGCATTCTCGTCGGAGACCTTTGTGACGCTATACGTTTGAATCCACAACATTGGTGAAAGTTAAAAATGGGCCAGTTGTATGAAACAAACACAAGGAGGCCCTGCTGGGAGTTGAACCCAGGATCTCCTGTTTACAAGACAGGCGCTTTCAACCAGCTAAGCCACAGCACCTCTGGATCTGCAATAGTTGATTCAACTACTTGAAGCCTCTCAGAGTGACGGATAGACCTCCATAATGTAAACACGCCCAACGTGGGGCTCGAACCCACGACCCTGAGATTAAGAGTCTCATGCTCTACCGACTGAGCTAGCCGGGCTTACTGCTACGCAACCAGAGGCATTCTCGTCGGGGACCTTTGTGACCGTCATCGTTTCAAACGCTTGGCCTGTGTCCAGAAGGCTGACATTTTGTCCAGATACAGTTTCAAATGAATGTTTCAAATTTGATGGGTGTATAGTCTACAAACAAAGAGTGCCATGCTCCAACGCCTGAGCTATCCAGGCTTTAGCATGTTGCTTCCAGAGGCATTCTCGTCTGGGACCTTTGTGACGCTAAACGTTTGAATCCACAACATTGGTGAAAGTAAAAAATGGGCCAGTTGTATGAAACAAACACAGTGAGGTGCTGCTGGGAGTTGAACCCAGGATCTGCTGTTTACAAGACAGGCACTTTCAACCAGCTAAGCCACAGCACCTCTGGATCTGCAATAGTTGATTCAACTACTTGAAGCCTCTCAGAGTGACGGATAGACCTCCATAATGTAAACACGCCCAACGTGGGGCTCGAACCCACGACCCTGAGATTAAGAGTCTCATGCTCTACCGACTGAGCTAGCCGGGCTTACTGCTACGCAACCAGAGGCATTCTCGTCGGGGACCTTTGTGACCGTCATCGTTTCAAACGCTTGGCCTGTGTCCAGAAGGCTGTCATCTTGTCCAGATACAGTTTCAAATGAATGTTTCAAATTTGCTGGCTGTATAGTCTACAAACAAAGAGTGGCATGCTCCAACGCCTGAGCTATCAAGGCTTTAGCATGTTGCTTCCAGAGGCATTCTCGTCGGAGACCTTTGTGACGCTATACGTTTGAATCCACAACATTGGTGAAAGTTAAAAATGGGCCAGTTGTATGAAACAAACACAAGGAGGCCCTGCTGGGAGTTGAACCCAGGATCTCCTGTTTACAAGACAGGCACTTTCAACCAGCTAAGCCACAGCACCTCTGGATCTGCAATAGTTGATTCAACTACTTGAAGCCTCTCAGAGTGACGGATAGACCTCCATAATGTAAACACGCCCAACGTGGGGCTCGAACCCACGACCCTGAGATTAAGAGTCTCATGCTCTACCGACTGAGCTAGCCGGGCTTACTGCTACGCAACCAGAGGCATTCTCGTCGGGGACCTTTGTGACCGTCATCGTTTCAAACGCTTGGCCTGTGTCCAGAAGGCTGACATTTTGTCCAGATACAGTTTCAAATGAATGTTTCAAATTTGCTGGCTGTATAGTCTACAAACAAAGAGTGGCATGCTCCAACGCCTGAGCTATCCAGGCTTTAGCATGTTGCTTCCAGAGGCATTCTCGTCTGGGACCTTTGTGACGCTAAACGTTTGAATCCACAACATTGGTGAAAGTTAAAAATAGGCCAGTTGTATGAAACAAACACAGTGAGGTGCTGCTGGGAGTTGAACCCAGGATCTGCTGTTTACAAGACAGGCACTTTCAACCAGCTAAGCCACAGCACCTCTGGATCTGCAATAGTTGATTCAACTACTTGAAGCCTCTCAGAGTGACGGATAGACCTCCATAATGTAAACACGCCCAACGTGGGGCTCGAACCCACGACCCTGAGATTAAGAGTCTCATGCTCTACCGACTGAGCTAGCCGGGCTTACTGCTACGCAACCAGAGGCATTCTCGTCGGGGACCTTTGTGACCGTCATCGTTTCAAACGCTTGGCCTGTGTCCAGAAGGCTGTCATCTTGTCCAGATACAGTTTCAAATAAATGTTTCAAATTTGCTGGCTGTATAGTGTACAAACAAAGAGTTGCATGCTCCAAAGCCTGAGCTATCCAGGCTTAGCATGTTGCTTCCAGAGGCATTCTCGTCTGGGACCTTTGTGACGCTATACGTTTGAATCCACAACATTGGTGAAAGTTAAAAATGGGCCAGTTGTATGAAACAAAACACAGTGAGGTGCTGCTGGAAGTTGAACCCAGGATCTCCTGTTTACGAGACAGGCGCTTTCAACCAGCTAAGCCACAGCACCTCTGGATCTGCAATAGTTGATTCAACTACTTGAAGCCTCTCAGAGTGACGGATAGACCTCCATAATGTAACCACGCCCAACGTGGGGCTCGAACCCACGACCCTGAGATTAAGAGTCTCATGCTCTACCGACTGAGCTAGCCGGGCTTACTGCTACGCAACCAGAGGCATTCTCGTCGGGGACCTTTGTGACCGTCATCGTTTCAAACGCTTGGCCTGTGTCCAGAAGGCTGACATTTTGTCCAGATACAGTTTCAAATGAATGTTTCAAATTTGCTGGGTGTATAGTCTACAAACAAAGAGTGCCATGCTCCAACGCCTGAGCTATCCAGGCTTTAGCATGTTGCTTCCAGAGGCATTCTCGTCTGGGACCTTTGTGACGCTATACGTTTGAATCCACAACATTGGTGAAAGTTAAAAAGGGGCCAGTTGTATGAAACAAACACAGTGAGGTGCTGCTGGGAGTTGAACCCAGGATCTGCTGTTTACAAGACAGGCACTTTCAACCAGCTAAGCCACAGCACCTCTGGATCTGCAATAGTTGATTCAACTACTTGAAGCCTCTCAGAGTGACGGATAGACCTCCATAATGTAACCACGCCCAACGTGGGGCTCGAACCCACGACCCTGAGATTAAGAGTCTCATGCTCTACCGACTGAGCTAGCCGGGCTTACTGCTACGCAACCAGAGGCATTCTCGTCGGGGACCTTTGTGACCGTCATCGTTTCAAACGCTTGGCCTGTGTCCAGAAGGCTGACATTTTGTCCAGATACAGTTTCAAATGAATGTTTCAAATTTGCTGGGTGTATAGTCTACAAACAAAGAGTGGCATGCTCCAACGCCTGAGCTATCAAGGCTTTAGCATGTTGCTTCCAGAGGCATTCTCGTCGGAGACCTTTGTGACGCTATACGTTTGAATCCACAACATTGGTGAAAGTTAAAAATGGGCCAGTTGTATGAAACAAACACAAGGAGGCCCTGCTGGGAGTTGAACCCAGGATCTCCTGTTTACAAGACAGGCACTTTCAACCAGCTAAGCCACAGCACCTCTGGATCTGCAATAGTTGATTCAACTACTTGAAGCCTCTCAGAGTGACGGATAGACCTCCATAATGTAAACACGCCCAACGTGGGGCTCGAACCCACGACCCTGAGATTAAGAGTCTCATGCTCTACCGACTGAGCTAGCCGGGCTTACTGCTACTCAACCAGAGGCATTCTCGTCGGGGACCTTTGTGACCGTCATCGTTTCAAACGCTTGGCCTGTGTCCAGAAGGCTGACATTTTGTCCAGATACAGTTTCAAATGAATGTTTCAAATTTGCTGGGTGTATAGTCTACAAACAAAGAGTGGCATGCTCCAACGCCTGAGCTATCAAGGCTTTAGCATGTTGCTTCCAGAGGCATTCTCGTCGGAGACCTTTGTGACGCTATACGTTTGAATCCACAACATTGGTGAAAGTTAAAAATGGGCCAGTTGTATGAAACAAACACAAGGAGGCCCTGCTGGGAGTTGAACCCAGGATCTCCTGTTTACAAGACAGGCACTTTCAACCAGCTAAGCCACAGCACCTCTGGATCTGCAATAGTTGATTCAACTACTTGAAGCCTCTCAGAGTGACGGATAGACCTCCATAATGTAAACACGCCCAACGTGGGGCTCGAACCCACGACCCTGAGATTAAGAGTCTCATGCTCTACCGACTGAGCTAGCCGGGCTTACTGCTACTCAACCAGAGGCATTCTCGTCGGGGACCTTTGTGACCGTCATCGTTTCAAACGCTTGGCCTGTGTCCAGAAGGCTGACATTTTGTCCAGATACAGTTTCAAATGAATGTTTCAAATTTGCTGGGTGTATAGTCTACAAACAAAGAGTGCCATGCTCCAACGCCTGAGCTATCCAGGCTTTAGCATGTTGCTTCCAGAGGCATTCTCGTCTGGGACCTTTGTGACGCTATACGTTTGAATCCACAACATTGGTGAAAGTTAAAAAGGGGCCAGTTGTATGAAACAAACACAGTGAGGTGCTGCTGGGAGTTGAACCCAGGATCTGCTGTTTACAAGACAGGCACTTTCAACCAGCTAAGCCACAGCACCTCTGGATCTGCAATAGTTGATTCAACTACTTGAAGCCTCTCAGAGTGACGGATAGACCTCCATAATGTAACCACGCCCAACGTGGGGCTCGAACCCACGACCCTGAGATTAAGAGTCTCATGCTCTACCGACTGAGCTAGCCGGGCTTACTGCTACGCAACCAGAGGCATTCTCGTCGGGGACCTTTGTGACCGTCATCGTTTCAAACGCTTGGCCTGTATCCAGAAGGCTGACATTTTGTCCAGATACAGTTTCAAATGAATGTTTCAAATTTGCTGGGTGTATAGTCTACAAACAAAGAGTGGCATGCTCCAACGCCTGAGCTATCAAGGCTTTAGCATGTTGCTTCCAGAGGCATTCTCGTCGGAGACCTTTGTGACGCTATACGTTTGAATCCACAACATTGGTGAAAGTTAAAAATGGGCCAGTTGTATGAAACAAACACAAGGAGGCCCTGCTGGGAGTTGAACCCAGGATCTCCTGTTTACAAGACAGGCACTTTCAACCAGCTAAGCCACAGCACCTCTGGATCTGCAATAGTTGATTCAACTACTTGAAGCCTCTCAGAGTGACGGATAGACCTCCATAATGTAACCACGCCCAACGTGGGGCTCGAACCCACGACCCTGAGATTAAGAGTCTCATGCTCTACCGACTGAGCTAGCCGGGCTTACTGCTACGCAACCAGAGGCATTCTCGTCGGGGACCTTTGTGACCGTCATCGTTTCAAACGCTTGGCCTGTGTCCAGAAGGCTGTCATCTTGTCCAGATACAGTTTCAAATAAATGTTTCAAATTTGCTGGCTGTATAGTGTACAAACAAAGAGTTGCATGCTCCAAAGCCTGAGCTATCCAGGCTTAGCATGTTGCTTCCAGAGGCATTCTCGTCTGGGACCTTTGTGACGCTATACGTTTGAATCCACAACATTGGTGAAAGTTAAAAATGGGCCAGTTGTATGAAACAAAACACAGTGAGGTGCTGCTGGAAGTTGAACCCAGGATCTCCTGTTTACGAGACAGGCGCTTTCAACCAGCTAAGCCACAGCACCTCTGGATCTGCAATAGTTGATTCAACTACTTGAAGCCTCTCAGAGTGACGGATAGACCTCCATAATGTAACCACTCCCAACGTGGGGCTCGAACCCACGACCCTGAGATTAAGAGTCTCATGCTCTACCGACTGAGCTAGCCGGGCTTACTGCTACGCAACCTGAGGCATTCTCGTCGGGGACCTTTGTGACCGTCATCGTTTCAAATGCTTGGCCTGTGTCCAGAAGGCTGACATTTTGTCCAGATACAGTTTCAAATGAATGTTTCAAATTTGCTGGGTGTATAGTCTACAAACAAAGAGTGGCATGCTCCAACGCCTGAGCTATCAAGGCTTTAGCATGTTGCTTCCAGAGGCATTCTCGTCGGAGACCTTTGTGACGCTATACGTTTGAATCCACAACATTGGTGAAAGTTAAAAATGGGCCAGTTGTATGAAACAAACACAAGGAGGCCCTGCTGGGAGTTGAACCCAGGATCTCCTGTTTACAAGACAGGCACTTTCAACCAGCTAAGCCACAGCACCTCTGGATCTGCAATAGTTGATTCAACTACTTGAAGCCTCTCAGAGTGACGGATAGACCTCCATAATGTAAACACGCCCAACGTGGGGCTCGAACCCACGACCCTGAGATTAAGAGTCTCATGCTCTACCGACTGAGCTAGCCGGGCTTACTGCTACTCAACCAGAGGCATTCTCGTCGGGGACCTTTGTGACCGTCATCGTTTCAAACGCTTGGCCTGTGTCCAGAAGGCTGACATTTTGTCCAGATACAGTTTCAAATGAATGTTTCAAATTTGCTGGGTGTATAGTCTACAAACAAAGAGTGGCATGCTCCAACGCCTGAGCTATCAAGGCTTTAGCATGTTGCTTCCAGAGGCATTCTCGTCGGAGACCTTTGTGACGCTATACGTTTGAATCCACAACATTGGTGAAAGTTAAAAATGGGCCAGTTGTATGAAACAAACACAAGGAGGCCCTGCTGGGAGTTGAACCCAGGATCTCCTGTTTACAAGACAGGCACTTTCAACCAGCTAAGCCACAGCACCTCTGGATCTGCAATAGTTGATTCAACTACTTGAAGCCTCTCAGAGTGACGGATAGACCTCCATAATGTAACCACGCCCAACGTGGGGCTCGAACCCACGACCCTGAGATTAAGAGTCTCATGCTCTACCGACTGAGCTAGCCGGGCTTACTGCTACGCAACCAGAGGCATTCTCGTCGGGGACCTTTGTGACCGTCATCGTTTCAAACGCTTGGCCTGTGTCCAGAAGGCTGTCATCTTGTCCAGATACAGTTTCAAATAAATGTTTCAAATTTGCTGGCTGTATAGTGTACAAACAAAGAGTTGCATGCTCCAAAGCCTGAGCTATCCAGGCTTAGCATGTTGCTTCCAGAGGCATTCTCGTCTGGGACCTTTGTGACGCTATACGTTTGAATCCACAACATTGGTGAAAGTTAAAAATGGGCCAGTTGTATGAAACAAAACACAGTGAGGTGCTGCTGGAAGTTGAACCCAGGATCTCCTGTTTACGAGACAGGCGCTTTCAACCAGCTAAGCCACAGCACCTCTGGATCTGCAATAGTTGATTCAACTACTTGAAGCCTCTCAGAGTGACGGATAGACCTCCATAATGTAACCACGCCCAACGTGGGGCTCGAACCCACGACCCTGAGATTAAGAGTCTCATGCTCTACCGACTGAGCTAGCCGGGCTTACTGCTACGCAACCAGAGGCATTCTCGTCGGGGACCTTTGTGACCGTCATCGTTTCAAACGCTTGGCCTGTGTCCAGAAGGCTGACATTTTGTCCAGATACAGTTTCAAATGAATGTTTCAAATTTGCTGGGTGTATAGTCTACAAACAAAGAGTGCCATGCTCCAACGCCTGAGCTATCCAGGCTTTAGCATGTTGCTTCCAGAGGCATTCTCGTCTGGGACCTTTGTGACGCTATACGTTTGAATCCACAACATTGGTGAAAGTTAAAAAGGGGCCAGTTGTATGAAACAAACACAGTGAGGTGCTGCTGGGAGTTGAACCCAGGATCTGCTGTTTACAAGACAGGCACTTTCAACCAGCTAAGCCACAGCACCTCTGGATCTGCAATAGTTGATTCAACTACTTGAAGCCTCTCAGAGTGACGGATAGACCTCCATAATGTAAACACGCCCAACGTGGGGCTCGAACCCACGACCCTGAGATTAAGAGTCTCATGCTCTACCGACTGAGCTAGCCGGGCTTACTGCTACGCAACCAGAGGCATTCTCGTCGGGGACCTTTGTGACCGTCATCGTTTCAAACGCTTGGCCTGTGTCCAGAAGGCTGTCATCTTGTCCAGATACAGTTTCAAATAAATGTTTCAAATTTGCTGGCTGTATAGTGTACAAACAAAGAGTTGCATGCTCCAAAGCCTGAGCTATCCAGGCTTAGCATGTTGCTTCCAGAGGCATTCTCGTCTGGGACCTTTGTGACGCTATACGTTTGAATCCACAACATTGGTGAAAGTTAAAAATGGGCCAGTTGTATGAAACAAAACACAGTGAGGTGCTGCTGGAAGTTGAACCCAGGATCTCCTGTTTACGAGACAGGCGCTTTCAACCAGCTAAGCCACAGCACCTCTGGATCTGCAATAGTTGATTCAACTACTTGAAGCCTCTCAGAGTGACGGATAGACCTCCATAATGTAACCACGCCCAACGTGGGGCTCGAACCCACGACCCTGAGATTAAGAGTCTCATGCTCTACCGACTGAGCTAGCCGGGCTTACTGCTACGCAACCAGAGGCATTCTCGTCGGGGACCTTTGTGACCGTCATCGTTTCAAACGCTTGGCCTGTGTCCAGAAGGCTGACATTTTGTCCAGATACAGTTTCAAATGAATGTTTCAAATTTGCTGGGTGTATAGTCTACAAACAAAGAGTGCCATGCTCCAACGCCTGAGCTATCCAGGCTTTAGCATGTTGCTTCCAGAGGCATTCTCGTCTGGGACCTTTGTGACGCTATACGTTTGAATCCACAACATTGGTGAAAGTTAAAAAGGGGCCAGTTGTATGAAACAAACACAGTGAGGTGCTGCTGGGAGTTGAACCCAGGATCTGCTGTTTACAAGACAGGCACTTTCAACCAGCTAAGCCACAGCACCTCTGGATCTGCAATAGTTGATTCAACTACTTGAAGCCTCTCAGAGTGACGGATAGACCTCCATAATGTAACCACGCCCAACGTGGGGCTCGAACCCACGACCCTGAGATTAAGAGTCTCATGCTCTACCGACTGAGCTAGCCGGGCTTACTGCTACGCAACCAGAGGCATTCTCGTCGGGGACCTTTGTGACCGTCATCGTTTCAAACGCTTGGCCTGTGTCCAGAAGGCTGACATTTTGTCCAGATACAGTTTCAAATGAATGTTTCAAATTTGCTGGGTGTATAGTCTACAAACAAAGAGTGGCATGCTCCAACGCCTGAGCTATCAAGGCTTTAGCATGTTGCTTCCAGAGGCATTCTCGTCGGAGACCTTTGTGACGCTATACGTTTGAATCCACAACATTGGTGAAAGTTAAAAATGGGCCAGTTGTATGAAACAAACACAAGGAGGCCCTGCTGGGAGTTGAACCCAGGATCTCCTGTTTACAAGACAGGCACTTTCAACCAGCTAAGCCACAGCACCTCTGGATCTGCAATAGTTGATTCAACTACTTGAAGCCTCTCAGAGTGACGGATAGACCTCCATAATGTAAACACGCCCAACGTGGGGCTCGAACCCACGACCCTGAGATTAAGAGTCTCATGCTCTACCGACTGAGCTAGCCGGGCTTACTGCTACTCAACCAGAGGCATTCTCGTCGGGGACCTTTGTGACCGTCATCGTTTCAAACGCTTGGCCTGTGTCCAGAAGGCTGACATTTTGTCCAGATACAGTTTCAAATGAATGTTTCAAATTTGCTGGGTGTATAGTCTACAAACAAAGAGTGGCATGCTCCAACGCCTGAGCTATCAAGGCTTTAGCATGTTGCTTCCAGAGGCATTCTCGTCGGAGACCTTTGTGACGCTATACGTTTGAATCCACAACATTGGTGAAAGTTAAAAATGGGCCAGTTGTATGAAACAAACACAAGGAGGCCCTGCTGGGAGTTGAACCCAGGATCTCCTGTTTACAAGACAGGCACTTTCAACCAGCTAAGCCACAGCACCTCTGGATCTGCAATAGTTGATTCAACTACTTGAAGCCTCTCAGAGTGACGGATAGACCTCCATAATGTAACCACGCCCAACGTGGGGCTCGAACCCACGACCCTGAGATTAAGAGTCTCATGCTCTACCGACTGAGCTAGCCGGGCTTACTGCTACGCAACCAGAGGCATTCTCGTCGGGGACCTTTGTGACCGTCATCGTTTCAAACGCTTGGCCTGTGTCCAGAAGGCTGTCATCTTGTCCAGATACAGTTTCAAATAAATGTTTCAAATTTGCTGGCTGTATAGTGTACAAACAAAGAGTTGCATGCTCCAAAGCCTGAGCTATCCAGGCTTAGCATGTTGCTTCCAGAGGCATTCTCGTCTGGGACCTTTGTGACGCTATACGTTTGAATCCACAACATTGGTGAAAGTTAAAAATGGGCCAGTTGTATGAAACAAAACACAGTGAGGTGCTGCTGGAAGTGTAACCCAGGATCTCCTGTTTACGAGACAGGCGCTTTCAACCAGCTAAGCCACAGCACCTCTGGATCTGCAATAGTTGATTCAACTACTTGAAGCCTCTCAGAGTGACGGATAGACCTCCATAATGTAACCACGCCCAACGTGGGGCTCGAACCCACGACCCTGAGATTAAGAGTCTCATGCTCTACCGACTGAGCTAGCCGGGCTTACTGCTACGCAACCAGAGGCATTCTCGTCGGGGACCTTTGTGACCGTCATCGTTTCAAACGCTTGGCCTGTGTCCAGAAGGCTGACATTTTGTCCAGATACAGTTTCAAATGAATGTTTCAAATTTGCTGGGTGTATAGTCTACAAACAAAGAGTGCCATGCTCCAACGCCTGAGCTATCCAGGCTTTAGCATGTTGCTTCCAGAGGCATTCTCGTCTGGGACCTTTGTGACGCTATACGTTTGAATCCACAACATTGGTGAAAGTTAAAAAGGGGCCAGTTGTATGAAACAAAACACAGTGAGGTGCTGCTGGAAGTTGAACCCAGGATCTCCTGTTTACGAGACAGGCGCTTTCAACCAGCTAAGCCACAGCACCTCTGGATCTGCAATAGTTGATTCAACTACTTGAAGCCTCTCAGAGTGACGGATAGACCTCCATAATGTAACCACGCCCAACGTGGGGCTCGAACCCACGACCCTGAGATTAAGAGTCTCATGCTCTACCGACTGAGCTAGCCGGGCTTACTGCTACGCAACCAGAGGCATTCTCGTCGGGGACCTTTGTGACCGTCATCGTTTCAAACGCTTGGCCTGTGTCCAGAAGGCTGACATTTTGTCCAGATACAGTTTCAAATGAATGTTTCAAATTTGCTGGGTGTATAGTCTACAAACAAAGAGTGCCATGCTCCAACGCCTGAGCTATCCAGGCTTTAGCATGTTGCTTCCAGAGGCATTCTCGTCTGGGACCTTTGTGACGCTATACGTTTGAATCCACAACATTGGTGAAAGTTAAAAAGGGGCCAGTTGTATGAAACAAACACAGTGAGGTGCTGCTGGGAGTTGAACCCAGGATCTGCTGTTTACAAGACAGGCACTTTCAACCAGCTAAGCCACAGCACCTCTGGATCTGCAATAGTTGATTCAACTACTTGAAGCCTCTCAGAGTGACGGATAGACCTCCATAATGTAACCACGCCCAACGTGGGGCTCGAACCCACGACCCTGAGATTAAGAGTCTCATGCTCTACCGACTGAGCTAGCCGGGCTTACTGCTACGCAACCAGAGGCATTCTCGTCGGGGACCTTTGTGACCGTCATCGTTTCAAACGCTTGGCCTGTGTCCAGAAGGCTGACATTTTGTCCAGATACAGTTTCAAATGAATGTTTCAAATTTGCTGGGTGTATAGTCTACAAACAAAGAGTGCCATGCTCCAACGCCTGAGCTATCCAGGCTTTAGCATGTTGCTTCCAGAGGCATTCTCGTCTGGGACCTTTGTGACGCTATACGTTTGAATCCACAACATTGGTGAAAGTTAAAAAGGGGCCAGTTGTATGAAACAAACACAGTGAGGTGCTGCTGGGAGTTGAACCCAGGATCTGCTGTTTACAAGACAGGCACTTTCAACCAGCTAAGCCACAGCACCTCTGGATCTGCAATAGTTGATTCAACTACTTGAAGCCTCTCAGAGTGACGGATAGACCTCCATAATGTAACCACGCCCAACGTGGGGCTCGAACCCACGACCCTGAGATTAAGAGTCTCATGCTCTACCGACTGAGCTAGCCGGGCTTACTGCTACGCAACCAGAGGCATTCTCGTCGGGGACCTTTGTGACCGTCATCGTTTCAAACGCTTGGCCTGTGTCCAGAAGGCTGTCATCTTGTCCAGATACAGTTTCAAATAAATGTTTCAAATTTGCTGGCTGTATAGTCTACAAACAAAGAGTTGCATGCTCCAAAGCCTGAGCTATCCAGGCTTAGCATGTTGCTTCCAGAGGCATTCTCGTCTGGGACCTTTGTGACGCTATACGTTTGAATCCACAACATTGGTGAAAGTTAAAAATGGGCCAGTTGTATGAAACAAAACACAGTGAGGTGCTGCTGGGAGTTGAACCCAGGATCTCCTGTTTACGAGACAGGCGCTTTCAACCAGCTAAGCCACAGCACCTCTGGATCTGCAATAGTTGATTCAACTACTTGAAGCCTCTCAGAGTGACGGATAGACCTCCATAATGTAAACACGCCCAACGTGGGGCTCGAACCCACGACCCTGAGATTAAGAGTCTCATGCTCTACCGACTGAGCTAGCCGGGCTTACTGCTACGCAACCAGAGGCATTCTCGTCGGGGACCTTTGTGACCGTCATCGTTTCAAACGCTTGGCCTGTGTCCAGAAGGCTGACATTTTGTCCAGATACAGTTTCAAATGAATGTTTCAAATTTGCTGGGTGTATAGTCTACAAACAAAGAGTGGCATGCTCCAACGCCTGAGCTATCAAGGCTTTAGCATGTTGCTTCCAGAGGCATTCTCATCGGAGACCTTTGTGACGCTATACGTTTGAATCCACAACATTGGTGAAAGTTAAAAATGGGCCAGTTGTATGAAACAAACACAAGGAGGCCCTGCTGGGAGTTGAACCCAGGATCTCCTGTTTACAAGACAGGCACTTTCAACCAGCTAAGCCACAGCACCTCTGGATCTGCAATAGTTGATTCAACTACTTGAAGCCTCTCAGAGTGACGGATAGACCTCCATAATGTAAACACGCCCAACGTGGGGCTCGAACCCACGACCCTGAGATTAAGAGTCTCATGCTCTACCGACTGAGCTAGCCGGGCTTACTGCTACTCAACCAGAGGCATTCTCGTCGGGGACCTTTGTGACCGTCATCGTTTCAAACGCTTGGCCTGTGTCCAGAAGGCTGACATTTTGTCCAGATACAGTTTCAAATGAATGTTTCAAATTTGCTGGGTGTATAGTCTACAAACAAAGAGTGGCATGCTCCAACGCCTGAGCTATCAAGGCTTTAGCATGTTGCTTCCAGAGGCATTCTCGTCGGAGACCTTTGTGACGCTATACGTTTGAATCCACAACATTGGTGAAAGTTAAAAATGGGCCAGTTGTATGAAACAAACACAAGGAGGCCCTGCTGGGAGTTGAACCCAGGATCTCCTGTTTACAAGACAGGCACTTTCAACCAGCTAAGCCACAGCACCTCTGGATCTGCAATAGTTGATTCAACTACTTGAAGCCTCTCAGAGTGACGGATAGACCTCCATAATGTAACCACGCCCAACGTGGGGCTCGAACCCACGACCCTGAGATTAAGAGTCTCACGCTCTACCGACTGAGCTAGCCGGGCTTACTGCTACGCAACCAGAGGCATTCTCGTCGGGGACCTTTGTGACCGTCATCGTTTCAAACGCTTGGCCTGTGTCCAGAAGGCTGTCATTTTGTCCAGATACAGTTTCAAATGAATGTTTCAAATTTTCTGGGTGTATAGTCTACAAACAAAGAGTGCCATGCTCCAACGCCTGAGCTATCCAGGCTTTAGCATGTTGCTTCCAGAGGCATTCTCGTCTGGGACCTTTGTGACGCTATACGTTTGAATCCACAACATTGGTGAAAGTTAAAAAGGGGCCAGTTGTATGAAACAAACACAGTGAGGTGCTGCTGGGAGTTGAACCCAGGATCTGCTGTTTACAAGACAGGCACTTTCAACCAGCTAAGCCACAGCACCTCTGGATCCGCAATAGTTGATTCAACTACTTGAAGCCTCTCAGAGTGACGGATAGACCTCCATAATGTAAACACGCCCAACGTGGGGCTCAAACCCACGACCCTGAGATTAAGAGTCTCATGCTCTACCGACTGAGCTAGCCGGGCTTACTGCTACGCAACCAGAGGCATTCTCGTCGGGGACCTTTGTGACCGTCATCGTTTCAAACGCTTGGCCTGTGTCCAGAAGGCTGACATTTTGTCCAGATACAGTTTCAAATGAATGTTTCAAATTTGCTGGGTGTATAGTCTACAAACAAAGAGTGCCATGCTCCAACGCCTGAGCTATCCAGGCTTTAGCATGTTGCTTCCAGAGGCATTCTCGTCTGGGACCTTTGTGACGCTAAACGTTTGAATCCACAACATTGGTGAAAGTTAAAAATGGGCCAGTTGTATGAAACAAACACAGTGAGGTGCTGCTGGGAGTTGAACCCAGGATCTGCTGTTTACGAGACAGGCGCTTTCAACCAGCTAAGCCACAGCACCTCTGGATCTGCAATAGTTGATTCAACTACTTGAAGCCTCTCAGAGTGACGGATAGACCTCCATAACGTAAACACGCCCAACGTGGGGCTCGAACCCACGACCCTGAGATTAAGAGTCTCATGCTCTACCGACTGAGCTAGCCGGGCTTACTGCTACGCAACCAGAGGCATTCTCGTCGGGGACCTTTGTGACCGTCATCGTTTCAAACGCTTGGCCTGTGTCCAGAAGGCTGTCATCTTGTCCAGATACAGTTTCAAATGAATGTTTCAAATTTGCTGGCTGTATAGTCTACAAACAAAGAGTGCCATGCTCCAACGCCTGAGCTATCAAGGCTTTAGCATGTTGCTTCCAGAGGCATTCTCGTCGGAGACCTTTGTGACGCTATACGTTTGAATCCACAACATTGGTGAAAGTTAAAAATGGGCCAGTTGTATGAAACAAACACAAGGAGGCCCTGCTGGGAGTTGAACCCAGGATCTCCTGTTTACAAGACAGGCACTTTCAACCAGCTAAGCCACAGCACCTCTGGATCTGCAATAGTTGATTCAACTACTTGAAGCCTCTCAGAGTGACGGATAGACCTCCATAATGTAACCACGCCCAACGTGGGGCTCGAACCCACGACCCTGAGATTAAGAGTCTCACGCTCTACCGACTGAGCTAGCCGGGCTTACTGCTACGCAACCAGAGGCATTCTCGTCGGGGACCTTTGTGACCGTCATCGTTTCAAACGCTTGGCCTGTGTCCAGAAGGCTGTCATTTTGTCCAGATACAGTTTCAAATGAATGTTTCAAATTTTCTGGGTGTATAGTCTACAAACAAAGAGTGCCATGCTCCAACGCCTGAGCTATCCAGGCTTTAGCATGTTGCTTCCAGAGGCATTCTCGTCTGGGACCTTTGTGACGCTATACGTTTGAATCCACAACATTGGTGAAAGTTAAAAAGGGGCCAGTTGTATGAAACAAACACAGTGAGGTGCTGCTGGGAGTTGAACCCAGGATCTGCTGTTTACAAGACAGGCACTTTCAACCAGCTAAGCCACAGCACCTCTGGATCCGCAATAGTTGATTCAACTACTTGAAGCCTCTCAGAGTGACGGATAGACCTCCATAATGTAAACACGCCCAACGTGGGGCTCAAACCCACGACCCTGAGATTAAGAGTCTCATGCTCTACCGACTGAGCTAGCCGGGCTTACTGCTACGCAACCAGAGGCATTCTCGTCGGGGACCTTTGTGACCGTCATCGTTTCAAACGCTTGGCCTGTGTCCAGAAGGCTGACATTTTGTCCAGATACAGTTTCAAATGAATGTTTCAAATTTGCTGGGTGTATAGTCTACAAACAAAGAGTGCCATGCTCCAACGCCTGAGCTATCCAGGCTTTAGCATGTTGCTTCCAGAGGCATTCTCGTCTGGGACCTTTGTGACGCTAAACGTTTGAATCCACAACATTGGTGAAAGTTAAAAATGGGCCAGTTGTATGAAACAAACACAGTGAGGTGCTGCTGGGAGTTGAACCCAGGATCTGCTGTTTACGAGACAGGCGCTTTCAACCAGCTAAGCCACAGCACCTCTGGATCTGCAATAGTTGATTCAACTACTTGAAGCCTCTCAGAGTGACGGATAGACCTCCATAACGTAAACACGCCCAACGTGGGGCTCGAACCCACGACCCTGAGATTAAGAGTCTCATGCTCTACCGACTGAGCTAGCCGGGCTTACTGCTACGCAACCAGAGGCATTCTCGTCGGGGACCTTTGTGACCGTCATCGTTTCAAACGCTTGGCCTGTGTCCAGAAGGCTGTCATCTTGTCCAGATACAGTTTCAAATGAATGTTTCAAATTTGCTGGCTGTATAGTCTACAAACAAAGAGTGCCATGCTCCAACGCCTGAGCTATCAAGGCTTTAGCATGTTGCTTCCAGAGGCATTCTCGTCGGAGACCTTTGTGACGCTATACGTTTGAATCCACAACATTGGTGAAAGTTAAAAATGGGCCAGTTGTATGAAACAAACACAAGGAGGCCCTGCTGGGAGTTGAACCCAGGATCTCCTGTTTACAAGACAGGCACTTTCAACCAGCTAAGCCACAGCACCTCTGGATCTGCAATAGTTGATTCAACTACTTGAAGCCTCTCAGAGTGACGGATAGACCTCCATAATGTAAACACGCCCAACGTGGGGCTCGAACCCACGACCCTGAGATTAAGAGTCTCATGCTCTACCGACTGAGCTAGCCGGGCTTACTGCTACGCAACCAGAGGCATTCTCGTCGGGGACCTTTGTGACCGTCATCGTTTCAAACGCTTGGCCTGTGTCCAGAAGGCTGACATTTTGTCCAGATACAGTTTCAAATGAATGTTTCAAATTTGATGGGTGTATAGTCTACAAACAAAGAGTGCCATGCTCCAACGCCTGAGCTATCCAGGCTTTAGCATGTTGCTTCCAGAGGCATTCTCGTCTGGGACCTTTGTGACGCTAAACGTTTGAATCCACAACATTGGTGAAAGTTAAAAATGGGCCAGTTGTATGAAACAAACACAGTGAGGTGCTGCTGGGAGTTGAACCCAGGATCTGCTGTTTACAAGACAGGCACTTTCAACCAGCTAAGCCACAGCACCTCTGGATCTGCAATAGTTGATTCAACTACTTGAAGCCTCTCAGAGTGACGGATAGACCTCCATAATGTAAACACGCCCAACGTGGGGCTCGAACCCACGACCCTGAGATTAAGAGTCTCATGCTCTACCGACTGAGCTAGCCGGGCTTACTGCTACGCAACCAGAGGCATTCTCGTCGGGGACCTTTGTGACCGTCATCGTTTCAAACGCTTGGCCTGTGTCCAGAAGGCTGTCATCTTGTCCAGATACAGTTTCAAATAAATGTTTCAAATTTGCTGGCTGTATAGTGTACAAACAAAGAGTTGCATGCTCCAAAGCCTGAGCTATCCAGGCTTAGCATGTTGCTTCCAGAGGCATTCTCGTCTGGGACCTTTGTGACGCTATACGTTTGAATCCACAACATTGGTGAAAGTTAAAAATGGGCCAGTTGTATGAAACAAAACACAGTGAGGTGCTGCTGGAAGTTGAACCCAGGATCTCCTGTTTACGAGACAGGCGCTTTCAACCAGCTAAGCCACAGCACCTCTGGATCTGCAATAGTTGATTCAACTACTTGAAGCCTCTCAGAGTGACGGATAGACCTCCATAATGTAAACACGCCCAACGTGGGGCTCGAACCCACGACCCTGAGATTAAGAGTCTCATGCTCTACCGACTGAGCTAGCCGGGCTTACTGCTACGCAACCAGAGGCATTCTCGTCGGGGACCTTTGTGACCGTCATCGTTTCAAACGCTTGGCCTGTGTCCAGAAGGCTGTCATCTTGTCCAGATACAGTTTCAAATAAATGTTTCAAATTTGCTGGCTGTATAGTGTACAAACAAAGAGTTGCATGCTCCAAAGCCTGAGCTATCCAGGCTTAGCATGTTGCTTCCAGAGGCATTCTCGTCTGGGACCTTTGTGACGCTATACGTTTGAATCCACAACATTGGTGAAAGTTAAAAATGGGCCAGTTGTATGAAACAAAACACAGTGAGGTGCTGCTGGAAGTTGAACCCAGGATCTCCTGTTTACGAGACAGGCGCTTTCAACCAGCTAAGCCACAGCACCTCTGGATCTGCAATAGTTGATTCAACTACTTGAAGCCTCTCAGAGTGACGGATAGACCTCCATAATGTAAACACGCCCAACGTGGGGCTCGAACCCACGACCCTGAGATTAAGAGTCTCATGCTCTACCGACTGAGCTAGCCGGGCTTACTGCTACGCAACCAGAGGCATTCTCGTCGGGGACCTTTGTGACCGTCATCGTTTCAAACGCTTGGCCTGTGTCCAGAAGGCTGACATTTTGTCCAGATACAGTTTCAAATGAATGTTTCAAATTTGATGGGTGTATAGTCTACAAACAAAGAGTGCCATGCTCCAACGCCTGAGCTATCCAGGCTTTAGCATGTTGCTTCCAGAGGCATTCTCGTCTGGGACCTTTGTGACGCTATACGTTTGAATCCACAACATTGGTGAAAGTTAAAAAGGGGCCAGTTGTATGAAACAAACACAGTGAGGTGCTGCTGGGAGTTGAACCCAGGATCTGCTGTTTACAAGACAGGCACTTTCAACCAGCTAAGCCACAGCACCTCTGGATCTGCAATAGTTGATTCAACTACTTGAAGCCTCTCAGAGTGACGGATAGACCTCCATAATGTAAACACGCCCAACGTGGGGCTCGAACCCACGACCCTGAGATTAAGAGTCTCATGCTCTACCGACTGAGCTAGCCGGGCTTACTGCTACGCAACCAGAGGCATTCTCGTCGGGGACCTTTGTGACCGTCATCGTTTCAAACGCTTGGCCTGTGTCCAGAAGGCTGTCATCTTGTCCAGATACAGTTTCAAATAAATGTTTCAAATTTGCTGGCTGTATAGTCTACAAACAAAGAGTTGCATGCTCCAAAGCCTGAGCTATCCAGGCTTAGCATGTTGCTTCCAGAGGCATTCTCGTCTGGGACCTTTGTGACGCTATACGTTTGAATCCACAACATTGGTGAAAGTTAAAAATGGGCCAGTTGTATGAAACAAAACACAGTGAGGTGCTGCTGGGAGTTGAACCCAGGATCTCCTGTTTACGAGACAGGCGCTTTCAACCAGCTAAGCCACAGCACCTCTGGATCTGCAATAGTTGATTCAACTACTTGAAGCCTCTCAGAGTGACGGATAGACCTCCATAATGTAAACACGCCCAACGTGGGGCTCGAACCCACGACCCTGAGATTAAGAGTCTCATGCTCTACCGACTGAGCTAGCCGGGCTTACTGCTACGCAACCAGAGGCATTCTCGTCGGGGACCTTTGTGACCGTCATCGTTTCAAACGCTTGGCCTGTGTCCAGAAGGCTGACATTTTGTCCAGATACAGTTTCAAATGAATGTTTCAAATTTGCTGGGTGTATAGTCTACAAACAAAGAGTGGCATGCTCCAACGCCTGAGCTATCAAGGCTTTAGCATGTTGCTTCCAGAGGCATTCTCGTCGGAGACCTTTGTGACGCTATACGTTTGAATCCACAACATTGGTGAAAGTTAAAAATGGGCCAGTTGTATGAAACAAACACAAGGAGGCCCTGCTGGGAGTTGAACCCAGGATCTCCTGTTTACAAGACAGGCACTTTCAACCAGCTAAGCCACAGCACCTCTGGATCTGCAATAGTTGATTCAACTACTTGAAGCCTCTCAGAGTGACGGATAGACCTCCATAATGTAAACACGCCCAACGTGGGGCTCGAACCCACGACCCTGAGATTAAGAGTCTCATGCTCTACCGACTGAGCTAGTCGGGCTTACTGCTACGCAACCAGAGGCATTCTCGTCGGGGACCTTTGTGACCGTCATCGTTTCAAACGCTTGGCCTGTGTCCAGAAGGCTGACATTTTGTCCAGATACAGTTTCAAATGAATGTTTCAAATTTGCTGGGTGTATAGTCTACAAACAAAGAGTGCCATGCTCCAACGCCTGAGCTATCCAGGCTTTAGCATGTTGCTTCCAGAGGCATTCTCGTCTGGGACCTTTGTGACGCTAAACGTTTGAATCCACAACATTGGTGAAAGTTAAAAATGGGCCAGTTGTATGAAACAAACACAGTGAGGTGCTGCTGGGAGTTGAACCCAGGATCTGCTGTTTACGAGACAGGCGCTTTCAACCAGCTAAGCCACAGCACCTCTGGATCTGCAATAGTTGATTCAACTACTTGAAGCCTCTCAGAGTGACGGATAGACCTCCATAATGTAAACACGCCCAACGTGGGGCTCGAACCCACGACCCTGAGATTAAGAGTCTCATGCTCTACCGACTGAGCTAGCCGGGCTTACTGCTACGCAACCAGAGGCATTCTCGTCGGGGACCTTTGTGACCGTCATCGTTTCAAACGCTTGGCCTGTGTCCAGAAGGCTGTCATCTTGTCCAGATACAGTTTCAAATAAATGTTTCAAATTTGCTGGCTGTATAGTGTACAAACAAAGAGTTGCATGCTCCAAAGCCTGAGCTATCCAGGCTTAGCATGTTGCTTCCAGAGGCATTCTCGTCTGGGACCTTTGTGACGCTATACGTTTGAATCCACAACATTGGTGAAAGTTAAAAATGGGCCAGTTGTATGAAACAAAACACAGTGAGGTGCTGCTGGAAGTTGAACCCAGGATCTCCTGTTTACGAGACAGGCGCTTTCAACCAGCTAAGCCACAGCACCTCTGGATCTGCAATAGTTGATTCAACTACTTGAAGCCTCTCAGAGTGACGGATAGACCTCCATAATGTAAACACGCCCAACGTGGGGCTCGAACCCACGACCCTGAGATTAAGAGTCTCATGCTCTACCGACTGAGCTAGCCGGGCTTACTGCTACGCAACCAGAGGCATTCTCGTCGGGGACCTTTGTGACCGTCATCGTTTCAAACGCTTGGCCTGTGTCCAGAAGGCTGACATTTTGTCCAGATACAGTTTCAAATGAATGTTTCAAATTTGATGGGTGTATAGTCTACAAACAAAGAGTGCCATGCTCCAACGCCTGAGCTATCCAGGCTTTAGCATGTTGCTTCCAGAGGCATTCTCGTCTGGGACCTTTGTGACGCTATACGTTTGAATCCACAACATTGGTGAAAGTTAAAAAGGGGCCAGTTGTATGAAACAAACACAGTGAGGTGCTGCTGGGAGTTGAACCCAGGATCTGCTGTTTACAAGACAGGCACTTTCAACCAGCTAAGCCACAGCACCTCTGGATCTGCAATAGTTGATTCAACTACTTGAAGCCTCTCAGAGTGACGGATAGACCTCCATAATGTAAACACGCCCAACGTGGGGCTCGAACCCACGACCCTGAGATTAAGAGTCTCATGCTCTACCGACTGAGCTAGCCGGGCTTACTGCTACGCAACCAGAGGCATTCTCGTCGGGGACCTTTGTGACCGTCATCGTTTCAAACGCTTGGCCTGTGTCCAGAAGGCTGTCATCTTGTCCAGATACAGTTTCAAATAAATGTTTCAAATTTGCTGGCTGTATAGTGTACAAACAAAGAGTTGCATGCTCCAAAGCCTGAGCTATCCAGGCTTAGCATGTTGCTTCCAGAGGCATTCTCGTCTGGGACCTTTGTGACGCTATACGTTTGAATCCACAACATTGGTGAAAGTTAAAAATGGGCCAGTTGTATGAAACAAAACACAGTGAGGTGCTGCTGGAAGTTGAACCCAGGATCTCCTGTTTACGAGACAGGCGCTTTCAACCAGCTAAGCCACAGCACCTCTGGATCTGCAATAGTTGATTCAACTACTTGAAGCCTCTCAGAGTGACGGATAGACCTCCATAATGTAAACACGCCCAACGTGGGGCTCGAACCCACGACCCTGAGATTAAGAGTCTCATGCTCTACCGACTGAGCTAGCCGGGCTTACTGCTACGCAACCAGAGGCATTCTCGTCGGGGACCTTTGTGACCGTCATCGTTTCAAACGCTTGGCCTGTGTCCAGAAGGCTGACATTTTGTCCAGATACAGTTTCAAATGAATGTTTCAAATTTGATGGGTGTATAGTCTACAAACAAAGAGTGCCATGCTCCAACGCCTGAGCTATCCAGGCTTTAGCATGTTGCTTCCAGAGGCATTCTCGTCTGGGACCTTTGTGACGCTAAACGTTTGAATCCACAACATTGGTGAAAGTTAAAAATGGGCCAGTTGTATGAAACAAACACAGTGAGGTGCTGCTGGGAGTTGAACCCAGGATCTGCTGTTTACAAGACAGGCACTTTCAACCAGCTAAGCCACAGCACCTCTGGATCTGCAATAGTTGATTCAACTACTTGAAGCCTCTCAGAGTGACGGATAGACCTCCATAATGTAAACACGCCCAACGTGGGGCTCGAACCCACGACCCTGAGATTAAGAGTCTCATGCTCTACCGACTGAGCTAGCCGGGCTTACTGCTACGCAACCAGAGGCATTCTCGTCGGGGACCTTTGTGACCGTCATCGTTTCAAACGCTTGGCCTGTGTCCAGAAGGCTGTCATCTTGTCCAGATACAGTTTCAAATAAATGTTTCAAATTTGCTGGCTGTATAGTGTACAAACAAAGAGTTGCATGCTCCAAAGCCTGAGCTATCCAGGCTTAGCATGTTGCTTCCAGAGGCATTCTCGTCTGGGACCTTTGTGACGCTATACGTTTGAATCCACAACATTGGTGAAAGTTAAAAATGGGCCAGTTGTATGAAACAAAACACAGTGAGGTGCTGCTGGAAGTTGAACCCAGGATCTCCTGTTTACGAGACAGGCGCTTTCAACCAGCTAAGCCACAGCACCTCTGGATCTGCAATAGTTGATTCAACTACTTGAAGCCTCTCAGAGTGACGGATAGACCTCCATAATGTAAACACGCCCAACGTGGGGCTCGAACCCACGACCCTGAGATTAAGAGTCTCATGCTCTACCGACTGAGCTAGCCGGGCTTACTGCTACGCAACCAGAGGCATTCTCGTCGGGGACCTTTGTGACCGTCATCGTTTCAAACGCTTGGCCTGTGTCCAGAAGGCTGACATTTTGTCCAGATACAGTTTCAAATGAATGTTTCAAATTTGATGGGTGTATAGTCTACAAACAAAGAGTGCCATGCTCCAACGCCTGAGCTATCCAGGCTTTAGCATGTTGCTTCCAGAGGCATTCTCGTCTGGGACCTTTGTGACGCTAAACGTTTGAATCCACAACATTGGTGAAAGTTAAAAATGGGCCAGTTGTATGAAACAAACACAGTGAGGTGCTGCTGGGAGTTGAACCCAGGATCTGCTGTTTACAAGACAGGCACTTTCAACCAGCTAAGCCACAGCACCTCTGGATCTGCAATAGTTGATTCAACTACTTGAAGCCTCTCAGAGTGACGGATAGACCTCCATAATGTAAACACGCCCAACGTGGGGCTCGAACCCACGACCCTGAGATTAAGAGTCTCATGCTCTACCGACTGAGCTAGCCGGGCTTACTGCTACGCAACCAGAGGCATTCTCGTCGGGGACCTTTGTGACCGTCATCGTTTCAAACGCTTGGCCTGTGGCCAGAAGGCTGACATTTTGTCCAGATACAGTTTCAAATGAATTTTTCAAATTTGCTGGGTGTATAGTCTACAAACAAAGAGTTGCATGCTCCAAAGCCTGAGCTATCCAGGCTTAGCATGTTGCTTCCAGAGGCGTTCTCGTCTGGGACCTTTGTGACGCTATACGTTTGAATCCACAACATTGGTGAAAGTTAAATATGGGCCAGTTGTATGAAACAAACACAGTGAGGTGCTTCTGGGAGTTGAACCCAGGATCTCCTGTTTACAAGACAGGCGCTTTCAACCACCTCTGGATCTGCAATAGTTGATTCAACTACTTGAAGCCTCTCAGAGTGACGGATAGACCTCCATAATGTAAACACGCCCAACGTGGGGCTCGAACCCACGACCCTGAGATTAAGAGTCTCATGCTCTACCGACTGAGCTAGCCGGGCTTACTGCTACGCAACCAGAGGCATTCTCGTCGGGGACCTTTGTGACCGTCATCGTTTCAAACGCTTGGCCTGTGTCCAGAAGGCTGACATTTTGTCCAGATACAGTTTCAAATGAATGTTTCAAATTTGATGGGTGTATAGTCTACAAACAAAGAGTGCCATGCTCCAACGCCTGAGCTATCCAGGCTTTAGCATGTTGCTTCCAGAGGCATTCTCGTCTGGGACCTTTGTGATGCTATACGTTTGAATCCACAACATTGGTGAAAGTTAAAAATGGGCCAGTTGTATGAAACAAACACAGTGAGGTGTTGCTGGGAGTTGAACCCAGGATCTCCTGTTTACGAGACAGGCGCTTTCAACCAGCTAAGCCACAGCACCTCTGGATCTGCAATAGTTGATTCAACTACTTGAAGCCTCTCAGAGTGACGGATAGACCTCCATAATGTAAACACGCCCAACGTGGGGCTCGAACCCACGACCCTGAGATTAAGAGTCTCATGCTCTACCGACTGAGCTAGCCGGGCTTTCTGCTACGCAACCAGCGGCATTCTCGTCGGGGACCTTTGTGACCGTCATCGTTTCAAACGCTTGGCCTGTGGCCAGAAGGCTGACATTTTGTCCAGATACAGTTTCAAATGAATGTTTCAAATTTGCTGGGTGTATAGTCTACAAACAAAGAGTTGCATGCTCCAAAGACTGAGCTATCCAGGCTTAGCATGTTGCTTCCAGAGGCGTTCTCGTCTGGGACCTTTGTGACGCTATACGTTTGAATCCACAACATTGGTGAAAGTTAAATATGGGCCAGTTGTATGAAACAAACACAGTGAGGTGCTTCTGGGAGTTGAACCCAGGATCTCCTGTTTACAAGACAGGCGCTTTCAACCACCTCTGGATCTGCAATAGTTGATTCAACTACTTGAAGCCTCTCAGAGTGACGGATAGACATCCATATTGTAACCACGCCCAACGTGGGGCTCGAACCCACGACCCTGAGATTAAGAGTCTCATGCTCTACCGACTGAGCTAGCCGGGCTTACTGCTATGCTAGCAGAGGCATTCTCGTCAGGGACATTTGTGACCGTCATCGTTTCAAACGCTTGGCCTGTGTCCAGAAGGCTGACATTTTGTCCAGATACAGTTTCAAATGAATGTTTCAAATTTGCTGGGTGTATAGTCTACAAACAAAGAGTGGCAAGCTCCAACGCCTGAGCTATCCAGGCTTTAGCATGTTGCTTCCAGAGACATTCTCGTCTGGGACCTTTGTGACGCTATACGTTTGAATCCACAACATTGGTGAAAGTTAACTATGGGCCAGTTGTATGAAACAAACACAGTGAGATGTTGCTGGGAGTTGAACCCAGGATCTCCTGTTTACAAGACAGGCGCTTTCAATCAGCAAAGCCACAGCACCTCTGGATCTGCAATAGTTGATTCAACTACTTGAAGCCTCTCAGAGTGACGGATAGGCCTCCATAATGTAAACACGCCCAACATGGGGCTCGAACCCACGACCCTGAGATTAAGAGTCTCATGCTCTACCGACTGAGCTAGCCGGGCTTACTGCTACGCAAACCGAGGCATTCTCGTCGGGGACATTTGTGACCGTCATCGTTTCAAAAGCTTGGCCTGTGTCCAGAAGGCTGACATTTTGTCCAGACACAGTTTCAAATGAATGTTTCAAATTTGCTGGGTGTATAGTCTACAAACAAAGAGTGGCATGCTCCAACGCCTGAGCTATTCAGGCTTTAGCATGTTGCTTCCAGAGGCATTCTCGTCTGGGACCTTTGTGACGCTATACGTTTGAATCCACAACATTGGTGAAAGTAAAAAATGGGCCAGTTGTATGAAACAAACACAGTGAGGTGCTGCTGGGAGTTGAACCCAGGATCTCCTGTTTACAAGACAGGCGCTTTCAACCAGCTAAGCCACAGCACCTCTGGATCTGCAATAGTTGATTCAACTACTTGAAGCCTCTCAGAGTGACGGATAGACCTCCATAATGTAAACACACCCAACGTGGGGCTCGAACCCACGACCCTGAGATTAAGAGTCTCATGCTCTACCGACTGAGCTAGCCGGGCTTACTGCTACGCAACCAGAGGCATTCTCGTCGGGGACCGTTGTGACCGTCATCGTTTCAAACGCTTGGCCTGTGTCCAGAAGGCTGACATTTTGTCCAGATACAGTTTCAAATAAATGTTTCAAATTTGCTGGGTGTATAGTCTACAAACAAAGAGTTGCATGCTCCAAAGCCTGAGCTATCCAGGCTTAGCATGTTGCTTCCAGAGGCGTTCTCGTCTGGGACCTTTGTGACGCTATACGTTTGAATCCACAACATTGGTGAAAGTTAAAAAAGGGCCAGTTGTATGAAACAAACACAGTGAGGTGCTGCTGGGAGTTGAACCCAGGATCTCCTGTTTACAAGACAGGCACTTTCAACCAGCTAAGCCACAGCACCTCTGGACCTGCAATAGTTGATTCAACTACTTGAAGCCTCTCAGAGTGACGGATAGGTCCCCATAATGTAAACACGCCCAACGTGGGGCTCGAACCCACGACCCTGAGATTAAGAGTCTCATGCTCTACCGACTGAGCTTGCCGGGCTTACTGCTACGCGACCAGAGGCATTCTCGTCGGGGACCTTTGTGACCGTCATCGTTTCAAACGCTTGGCCGGTGTCCAGAAGGCTGACATTTTGTCCAGATACAGTTTCAAATTAACGTTTCAAAATTGCTGGGTGTATAGTCTACAAACAAAGAGTTGCATGCTCCAAAGCCTGAGCTATCCAGGCTTAGCATGTTGCTTCCAGAGGCGTTCTCGTCTGGGACCTTTTGTGACGGTAAACGTTTGAATCCACAACATTGGTGAAAGTAAAAAATGGGCCAGTTGTATGAAACAAACACAGTGAGGTGCTGCTGGGAGTTGAACCCAGGATCTCCTGTTTACGAGACAGGCGCTTTCAACCAGCTAAGCCACAGCACCTCTGGATCTGCAATAGTTGATTCAACTACTTGAAGCCTCTCAGAGTGACGGATAGACCTCCATAATGTAAACACGCCCAACGTGGGGCTCGAACCCACGACCCTGAGATTAAGAGTCTCATGCTCTACCGACTGAGCTAGCCGGGCTTACTGCTACGCAACCAGAGGCATTCTCGTCGGGGACCGTTGTGACCGTCATCGTTTCAAACGCTTGGCCTGTGTCCAGAAGGCTGACATTTTGTCCAGATACAGTTTCAAATAAATGTTTCAAATTTGCTGGGTGTATAGTCTACAAACAAAGAGTTGCATGCTCCAAAGCCTGAGCTATCCAGGCTTAGCATGTTGCTTCCAGAGGCGTTCTCGTCTGGGACCTTTGTGACGCTATACGTTTGAATCCACAACATTGGTGAAAGTTAAAAAAGGGCCAGTTGTATGAAACAAACACAGTGAGGTGCTGCTGGGAGTTGAACCCAGGATCTCCTGTTTACAAGACAGGCACTTTCAACCAGCTAAGCCACAGCACCTCTGGACCTGCAATAGTTGATTCAACTACTTGAAGCCTCTCAGAGTGACGGATAGGTCCCCATAATGTAAACACGCCCAACGTGGGGCTCGAACCCACGACCCTGAGATTAAGAGTCTCATGCTCTACCGACTGAGCTAGCCGGGCTTACTGCTACGCGACCAGAGGCATTCTCGTCGGGGACCTTTGTGACCATCATCGTTTCAAACGCTTGGCCGGTGTCCAGAAGGCTGACATTTTGTCCAGATACAGTTTCAAATGAATGTTTCAAATTTGCTGGGTGTATAATCTACAAACAAAGAGGGCCATGCTCCAACGCCTGTGCTATCCAGGCTTAGCATGTTGCTTCCAGAGGCGTTCTCGTCTGGGACCTTTGTGACGCTATACGTTTGAATGCACAACATTGGTGAAAGTTAAAAAAGGGCCAGTTGTATGAAACAAACACAGTGAGGTGCTGCTGGGAGTTGAACCCAGGATCTCCTGTTTACAAGACAGGCGCTTTCAATCAGCAAAGCCACAGCACCTCTGGATCTGCAATAGTTGATTCAACTACTTGAAGCCTCTCAGAGTGACGGATAGGTCCCCATAATGTAAACACGCCCAACGTGGGGCTCGAACCCACGACCCTGAGATTAAGAGTCTCATGCTCTACCGACTGAGCTAGCCGGGCTTACTGCTGCGCAACCAGAGGCATTCTCGTCGGGGACCTTTGTGACCGTCATCGTTTCAAACGCTTGGCCTGTGTCCAGAAGGCTGACATTTTGTCCAGATACAGTTTCAAATGAATGTTTCAAATTTGCTGGGTGTATAATCTACAAACAAAGAGGGCCATGCTCCAACGCCTGTGCTATCCAGGCTTTAGCATGTTGCTTCCAGAGGCATTCTCGTCTGGGACCTTTGTGACGCTATACGTTTGAATCCACAACATTGGTGAAAGTTAAAAAAGGGCCAGTTGTATGAAACAAACACAGTGAGGTGCTGCTGGGAGTTGAACCCAGGATCTCCTGTTTACAAGACAGGCGCTTTCAACCAGCTAAGCCACAGCACCTCTGGATCTGCAATAGTTGATTCAACTACTTGAAGCCTCTCAGAGTGACGGATAGGTCCCCATAATGTAAACACGCCCAACGTGGGGCTCGAACCCACGACCCTGAGATTAAGAGTCTCATGCTCTACCGACTGAGCTAGCCGGGCTTACTGCTACTCAATCAGAGGCATTCTCGTCGGGGACCTTTGTGACCGTCATCGTTTCAAACGCTTGGCCTGTGTCCAGAAGGCTGACATTTTGTCCAGATACAGTTTCAAATGAATGTTTCAAATTTGCTGGGTGTATAGTCTACAAACAAAGAGTGGCATGCTGCAACGCCTGAGCTATTCAGGCTTTAGCATGTTGCTTCCAGAGGCGTTCTCGTCTGGGACCTTTGTGACGCTATACGTTTGAATCCACAACATTGGTGAAAGTAAAAAATGGGCCAGTTGTATGAAACAAACACAGTGAGGTGCTGCTGGGAGTTGAACCCAGGATCTCCTGTTTACAAGACAGGCGCTTTCAACCAGCTAAGCCACAGTACCTCTGGATCTGCAATAGTTGATTCAACTACTTGAAGCCTCTCAGAGTGACGGATAGGTCCCCATAATGTAAACACGCCCAACGTGGGGCTCGAACCCACGACCCTGAGATTAAGAGTCTCATGCTCTACCGACTGAGCTAGCCGGGCTTACTGCTACGCAACCAGAGGCATTCTCGTCGGGGACCTTTGTGACCGTCATCGTTTCAAACGCTTGGCCTGTGTCCAGAAGGCTGACATTTTGTTCAGATACAGTTTCAAATGAATGTTTCAAATTTGCTGGGTGTATAGTCTACAAACAAAGAGTTGCATGCTCCAAAGCCTGAGCTATCCAGGCTTAGCATGTTGCTTCCAGAGGCATTCTCGTCTGGGACCTTTGTGACGCTATACGTTTGAATGCACAACATTGGTGAAAGTTAAATATGGGCCAGTTGTATGAAACAAACACAGTGAGGTGTTGCTGGGAGTTGAACCCAGGATCTCCTGTTTACAAGACAGGCGCTTTCAATCAGCAAAGCCACAGCACCTCTGGATCTGCAATAGTTGATTCAACTACTTGAAGCCTCTCAGAGTGACGGATAGGCCTCCATAATGTAAACACGCCCAACATGGGGCTCGAACCCACGACCCTGAGATTAAGAGTCTCATGCTCTACCGACTGAGCTAGCCGGGCTTACTGCTACTCAATCAGAGGCATTCTCGTCGGGGACCTTTGTGACCGTCATCGTTTCAAAAAGTTGGCCTGTGTCCAGAAGGCTGACATTTTGTAAAATACAGTTTCAAATGAACGTTTCAAAATTGCTGGGTGTATAGTCTACAAACAAAGAGTTGCATGCTCCAAAGCCTGAGCTATCCAGGCTTAGCATGTTGCTTCCAGAGGCGTTCTCGTCTGGGACCTTTTGTGACGGTAAACGTTTGAATCCACAACATTGGTGAAAGTAAAAAATGGGCCAGTTGTATGAAACAAACACAGTGAGGTGCTGCTGGGAGTTGAACCCAGGATCTCCTGTTTACAAGACAGGCGCTTTCAACCAGCTAAGCCACAGCACCTCTGGATCTGCAATAGTTGATTCAACTACTTGAAGCCTCTCAGAGTGACGGATAGGTCCCCATAATGTAAACACGCCCAACATGGGGCTCGAACCCACGACCCTGAGATTAAGAGTCTCATGCTCTACCGACTGAGCTAGCCGGGCTTACTGCTACTCAATCAGAGGCATTCTCGTCGGGGACCTTTGTGACCGTCATCGTTTCAAAAAGTTGGCCTGTGTCCAGAAGGCTGACATTTTGTCCAGATACAGTTTCAAATGAATGTTTCAAATTTGCTGGGTGTATAGTCTACAAACAAAGAGTGGCATGCTCCAACGCCTGAGCTATTCAGGCTTTAGCATGTTGCTTCCAGAGGCATTCTCGACAGGGACCTTTGTGACGCTATACGTTTGAATCCACAACATTGGTGAAAGTAAAAAATGGGCCAGTTGTATGAAACAAACACAGTGAGGTGCTGCTGGGAGTTGAACCCAGGATCTCCTGTTTACAAGACAGGCGCTTTCAACCAGCTAAGCCACAGCACCTCTGGATCTGCAATAGTTGATTCAACTACTTGAAGCCTCTCAGAGTGACGGATAGACCTCCATAATGTAAACACGCCCAACGTGGGGCTCGAACCCACGACCCTGAGATTAAGAGTCTCATGCTCTACCGACTGAGCTAGCCGGGCTTACTGCTACGCAACCAGAGGCATTCTCGTCGGGGACCTTTGTGACCGTCATCGTTTCAAACGCTTGGCCTGTGTCCAGAAGGCTGACATTTTGTCCAGATACAGTTTCAAATAAATGTTTCAAATTTGCTGGGTGTATAGTCTACAAACAAAGAGTTGCATGCTCCAAAGCCTGAGCTATCCAGGCTTAGCATGTTGCTTCCAGAGGCGTTCTCGTCTGGGACCTTTGTGACGCTATACGTTTGAATGCACAACATTGGTGAAAGTTAAATATGGGCCAGTTGTATGAAACAAACACAGTGAGGTGTTGCTGGGAGTTGAACCCAGGATCTCCTGTTTACAAGACAGGCGCTTTCAATCAGCAAAGCCACAGCACCTCTGGATCTGCAATAGTTGATTCAACTACTTGAAGCCTCTCAGAGTGACGGATAGGCCTCCATAATGTAAACACGCCCAACATGGGGCTCGAACCCACGACCCTGAGATTAAGAGTCTCATGCTCTACCGACTGAGCTAGCCGGGCTTACTGCTACGCAACCAGAGGCATTCTCGTCGGGGACCTTTGTGACCGTCATCGTTTCAAACGCTTGGCCTGTGTCCAGAAGGCTGACATTTTGTCCAGATACAGTTTCAAATGAATGTTTCAAATTTGCTGGGTGTATAATCTACAAACAAAGAGGGCCATGCTCCAACGCCTGTGCTATCCAGGCTTAGCATGTTGCTTCCAGAGGCGTTCTCGTCTGGGACCTTTGTGACGCTATACGTTTGAATGCACAACATTGGTGAAAGTTAAAAAAGGGCCAGTTGTATGAAACAAACACAGTGAGGTGCTGCTGGGAGTTGAACCCAGGATCTCCTGTTTACAAGACAGGCGCTTTCAATCAGCAAAGCCACAGCACCTCTGGATCTGCAATAGTTGATTCAACTACTTGAAGCCTCTCAGAGTGACGGATAGGTCCCCATAATGTAAACACGCCCAACGTGGGGCTCGAACCCACGACCCTGAGATTAAGAGTCTCATGCTCTACCGACTGAGCTAGCCGGGCTTACTGCTGCGCAACCAGAGGCATTCTCGTCGGGGACCTTTGTGACCGTCATCGTTTCAAACGCTTGGCCTGTGTCCAGAAGGCTGACATTTTGTCCAGATACAGTTTCAAATGAATGTTTCAAATTTGCTGGGTGTATAATCTACAAACAAAGAGGGCCATGCTCCAACGCCTGTGCTATCCAGGCTTTAGCATGTTGCTTCCAGAGGCATTCTCGTCTGGGACCTTTGTGACGCTATACGTTTGAATCCACAACATTGGTGAAAGTTAAAAAAGGGCCAGTTGTATGAAACAAACACAGTGAGGTGCTGCTGGGAGTTGAACCCAGGATCTCCTGTTTACAAGACAGGCGCTTTCAACCAGCTAAGCCACAGCACCTCTGGATCTGCAATAGTTGATTCAACTACTTGAAGCCTCTCAGAGTGACGGATAGGTCCCCATAATGTAAACACGCCCAACGTGGGGCTCGAACCCACGACCCTGAGATTAAGAGTCTCATGCTCTACCGACTGAGCTAGCCGGGCTTACTGCTACTCAATCAGAGGCATTCTCGTCGGGGACCTTTGTGACCGTCATCGTTTCAAACGCTTGGCCTGTGTCCAGAAGGCTGACATTTTGTCCAGATACAGTTTCAAATGAATGTTTCAAATTTGCTGGGTGTATAGTCTACAAACAAAGAGTGGCATGCTGCAACGCCTGAGCTATTCAGGCTTTAGCATGTTGCTTCCAGAGGCGTTCTCGTCTGGGACCTTTGTGACGCTATACGTTTGAATCCACAACATTGGTGAAAGTAAAAAATGGGCCAGTTGTATGAAACAAACACAGTGAGGTGCTGCTGGGAGTTGAACCCAGGATCTCCTGTTTACAAGACAGGCGCTTTCAACCAGCTAAGCCACAGTACCTCTGGATCTGCAATAGTTGATTCAACTACTTGAAGCCTCTCAGAGTGACGGATAGACCTCCATAATGTAAACACGCCCAACGTGGGGCTCGAACCCACGACCCTGAGATTAAGAGTCTCATGCTCTACCGACTGAGCTAGCCGGGCTTACTGCTACGCAACCAGAGGCATTCTCGTCGGGGACCTTTGTGACCGTCATCGTTTCAAACGCTTGGCCTGTGTCCAGAAGGCTGACATTTTGTTCAGATACAGTTTCAAATGAATGTTTCAAATTTGCTGGGTGTATAGTCTACAAACAAAGAGTTGCATGCTCCAAAGCCTGAGCTATCCAGGCTTAGCATGTTGCTTCCAGAGGCATTCTCGTCTGGGACCTTTGTGACGCTATACGTTTGAATGCACAACATTGGTGAAAGTTAAATATGGGCCAGTTGTATGAAACAAACACAGTGAGGTGTTGCTGGGAGTTGAACCCAGGATCTCCTGTTTACAAGACAGGCGCTTTCAATCAGCAAAGCCACAGCACCTCTGGATCTGCAATAGTTGATTCAACTACTTGAAGCCTCTCAGAGTGACGGATAGGCCTCCATAATGTAAACACGCCCAACATGGGGCTCGAACCCACGACCCTGAGATTAAGAGTCTCATGCTCTACCGACTGAGCTAGCCGGGCTTACTGCTACTCAATCAGAGGCATTCTCGTCGGGGACCTTTGTGACCGTCATCGTTTCAAAAAGTTGGCCTGTGTCCAGAAGGCTGACATTTTGTAAAATACAGTTTCAAATGAACGTTTCAAAATTGCTGGGTGTATAGTCTACAAACAAAGAGTTGCATGCTCCAAAGCCTGAGCTATCCAGGCTTAGCATGTTGCTTCCAGAGGCGTTCTCGTCTGGGACCTTTTGTGACGGTAAACGTTTGAATCCACAACATTGGTGAAAGTAAAAAATGGGCCAGTTGTATGAAACAAACACAGTGAGGTGCTGCTGGGAGTTGAACCCAGGATCTCCTGTTTACAAGACAGGCGCTTTCAACCAGCTAAGCCACAGCACCTCTGGATCTGCAATAGTTGATTCAACTACTTGAAGCCTCTCAGAGTGACGGATAGGTCCCCATAATGTAAACACGCCCAACATGGGGCTCGAACCCACGACCCTGAGATTAAGAGTCTCATGCTCTACCGACTGAGCTAGCCGGGCTTACTGCTACTCAATCAGAGGCATTCTCGTCGGGGACCTTTGTGACCGTCATCGTTTCAAAAAGTTGGCCTGTGTCCAGAAGGCTGACATTTTGTCCAGATACAGTTTCAAATGAATGTTTCAAATTTGCTGGGTGTATAGTCTACAAACAAAGAGTGGCATGCTCCAACGCCTGAGCTATTCAGGCTTTAGCATGTTGCTTCCAGAGGCATTCTCGACAGGGACCTTTGTGACGCTATACGTTTGAATCCACAACATTGGTGAAAGTAAAAAATGGGCCAGTTGTATGAAACAAACACAGTGAGGTGCTGCTGGGAGTTGAACCCAGGATCTCCTGTTTACAAGACAGGCGCTTTCAACCAGCTAAGCCACAGCACCTCTGGATCTGCAATAGTTGATTCAACTACTTGAAGCCTCTCAGAGTGACGGATAGACCTCCATAATGTAAACACGCCCAACGTGGGGCTCGAACCCACGACCCTGAGATTAAGAGTCTCATGCTCTACCGACTGAGCTAGCCGGGCTTACTACTACGCGACCAGAGGCATTCTCGTCGGGGACCTTTGTGACCGTCATCGTTTCAAACGCTTGGCCTGTGTCCAGAAGGCTGACATTTTGTCCAGATACAGTTTCAAATGAATGTTTCAAATTTGCTGGGTGTATAGTCTACAAACAAAGAGTTGCATGCTCCAAAGCCTGAGCTATCCAGGCTTAGCATGTTGCTTCCAGAGGCATTCTCGTCTGGGACCTTTGTGACGCTATACGTTTGAATGCACAACATTGGTGAAAGTTAAATATGGGCCAGTTGTATGAAACAAACACAGTGAGGTGTTGCTGGGAGTTGAACCCAGGATCTCCTGTTTACAAGACAGGCGCTTTCAATCAGCAAAGCCACAGCACCTCTGGATCTGCAATAGTTGATTCAACTACTTGAAGCCTCTCAGAGTGACGGATAGGTCCCCATAATGTAAACACGCCCAACATGGGGCTCGAACCCACGACCCTGAGATTAAGAGTCTCATGCTCTACCGACTGAGCTAGCCGGGCTTACTGCTACTCAATCAGAGGCATTCTCGTCGGGGACCTTTGTGACCGTCATCGTTTCAAAAAGTTGGCCTGTGTCCAGAAGGCTGACATTTTGTCCAGATACAGTTTCAAATGAACGTTTCAAAATTGCTGGGTGTATAGTCTACAAACAAAGAGTTGCATGCTCCAAAGCCTGAGCTATCCAGGCTTAGCATGTTGCTTCCAGAGGCGTTCTCGTCTGGGACCTTTTGTGACGGTAAACGTTTGAATCCACAACATTGGTGAAAGTAAAAAATGGGCCAGTTGTATGAAACAAACACAGTGAGGTGCTGCTGGGAGTTGAACCCAGGATCTCCTGTTTACAAGACAGGCGCTTTCAACCAGCTAAGCCACAGCACCTCTGGATCTGCAATAGTTGATTCAACTACTTGAAGCCTCTCAGAGTGACGGATAGGTCCCCATAATGTAAACACGCCCAACATGGGGCTCGAACCCACGACCCTGAGATTAAGAGTCTCATGCTCTACCGACTGAGCTAGCCGGGCTTACTGCTACTCAATCAGAGGCATTCTCGTCGGGGACCTTTGTGACCGTCATCGTTTCAAAAAGTTGGCCTGTGTCCAGAAGGCTGACATTTTGTCCAGATACAGTTTCAAATGAATGTTTCAAATTTGCTGGGTGTATAGTCTACAAACAAAGAGTGGCATGCTCCAACGCCTGAGCTATTCAGGCTTTAGCATGTTGCTTCCAGAGGCATTCTCGACAGGGACCTTTGTGACGCTATACGTTTGAATCCACAACATTGGTGAAAGTAAAAAATGGGCCAGTTGTATGAAACAAACACAGTGAGGTGCTGCTGGGAGTTGAACCCAGGATCTCCTGTTTACAAGACAGGCGCTTTCAACCAGCTAAGCCACAGCACCTCTGGATCTGCAATAGTTGATTCAACTACTTGAAGCCTCTCAGAGTGACGGATAGACCTCCATAATGTAAACACGCCCAACGTGGGGCTCGAACCCACGACCCTGAGATTAAGAGTCTCATGCTCTACCGACTGAGCTAGCCGGGCTTACTGCTACGCAACCAGAGGCATTCTCGTCGGGGACCTTTGTGACCGTCATCGTTTCAAAAAGTTGGCCTGTGTCCAGAAGGCTGACATTTTGTAAAATACAGTTTCAAATGAACGTTTCAAAATTGCTGGGTGTATAGTCTACAAACAAAGAGTTGCATGCTCCAAAGCCTGAGCTATCCAGGCTTAGCATGTTGCTTCCAGAGGCATTCTCGTCTGGGACCTTTGTGACGCTATACGTTTGAATCCACAACATTGGTGAAAGTAAAAAATGGTCCAGTTGTATGAAACAAACACAGTGAGGTGCTGCTGGGAGTTGAACCCAGGATCTCCTGTTTACAAGACAGGCGCTTTCAACCAGCTAAGCCACAGCACCTCTGGATCTGCAATAGTTGATTCAACTACTTGAAGCCTCTCAGAGTGACGGATAGACCTCCATAATGTAAACACGCCCAACGTGGGGCTCGAACCCACGACCCTGAGATTAAGAGTCTCATGCTCTACCGACTGAGCTAGCCGGGCTTACTGCTACGCAACCAGAGGCATTCTCGTCGGGGACCTTTGTGACCGTCATCGTTTCAAACGCTTGGCCTGTGTCCAGAAGGCTGACATTTTGTTCAGATACAGTTTCAAATGAATGTTTCAAATTTGCTGGGTGTATAGTCTACAAACAAAGAGTTGCATGCTCCAAAGCCTGAGCTATCCAGGCTTAGCATGTTGCTTCCAGAGGCATTCTCGTCTGGGACCTTTGTGACGCTATACGTTTGAATGCACAACATTGGTGAAAGTTAAATATGGGCCAGTTGTATGAAACAAACACAGTGAGGTGTTGCTGGGAGTTGAACCCAGGATCTCCTGTTTACAAGACAGGCGCTTTCAATCAGCAAAGCCACAGCACCTCTGGATCTGCAATAGTTGATTCAACTACTTGAAGCCTCTCAGAGTGACGGATAGGCCTCCATAATGTAAACACGCCCAACATGGGGCTCGAACCCACGACCCTGAGATTAAGAGTCTCATGCTCTACCGACTGAGCTAGCCGGGCTTACTGCTACTCAATCAGAGGCATTCTCGTCGGGGACCTTTGTGACCGTCATCGTTTCAAAAAGTTGGCCTGTGTCCAGAAGGCTGACATTTTGTCCAGATACAGTTTCAAATGAACGTTTCAAAATTGCTGGGTGTATAGTCTACAAACAAAGAGTTGCATGCTCCAAAGCCTGAGCTATCCAGGCTTAGCATGTTGCTTCCAGAGGCGTTCTCGTCTGGGACCTTTTGTGACGGTAAACGTTTGAATCCACAACATTGGTGAAAGTAAAAAATGGGCCAGTTGTATGAAACAAACACAGTGAGGTGCTGCTGGGAGTTGAACCCAGGATCTCCTGTTTACAAGACAGGCGCTTTCAACCAGCTAAGCCACAGCACCTCTGGATCTGCAATAGTTGATTCAACTACTTGAAGCCTCTCAGAGTGACGGATAGGTCCCCATAATGTAAACACGCCCAACATGGGGCTCGAACCCACGACCCTGAGATTAAGAGTCTCATGCTCTACCGACTGAGCTAGCCGGGCTTACTGCTACTCAATCAGAGGCATTCTCGTCGGGGACCTTTGTGACCGTCATCGTTTCAAAAAGTTGGCCTGTGTCCAGAAGGCTGACATTTTGTCCAGATACAGTTTCAAATGAATGTTTCAAATTTGCTGGGTGTATAGTCTACAAACAAAGAGTGGCATGCTCCAACGCCTGAGCTATTCAGGCTTTAGCATGTTGCTTCCAGAGGCATTCTCGACAGGGACCTTTGTGACGCTATACGTTTGAATCCACAACATTGGTGAAAGTAAAAAATGGGCCAGTTGTATGAAACAAACACAGTGAGGTGCTGCTGGGAGTTGAACCCAGGATCTCCTGTTTACAAGACAGGCGCTTTCAACCAGCTAAGCCACAGCACCTCTGGATCTGCAATAGTTGATTCAACTACTTGAAGCCTCTCAGAGTGACGGATAGGTCCCCATAATGTAAACACGCCCAACATGGGGCTCGAACCCACGACCCTGAGATTAAGAGTCTCATGCTCTACCGACTGAGCTAGCCGGGCTTACTGCTACTCAATCAGAGGCATTCTCGTCGGGGACCTTTGTGACCGTCATCGTTTCAAAAAGTTGGCCTGTGTCCAGAAGGCTGACATTTTGTCCAGATACAGTTTCAAATGAATGTTTCAAATTTGCTGGGTGTATAGTCTACAAACAAAGAGTGGCATGCTCCAACGCCTGAGCTATTCAGGCTTTAGCATGTTGCTTCCAGAGGCATTCTCGACAGGGACCTTTGTGACGCTATACGTTTGAATCCACAACATTGGTGAAAGTAAAAAATGGGCCAGTTGTATGAAACAAACACAGTGAGGTGCTGCTGGGAGTTGAACCCAGGATCTCCTGTTTACAAGACAGGCGCTTTCAACCAGCTAAGCCACAGCACCTCTGGATCTGCAATAGTTGATTCAACTACTTGAAGCCTCTCAGAGTGACGGATAGACCTCCATAATGTAAACACGCCCAACGTGGGGCTCGAACCCACGACCCTGAGATTAAGAGTCTCATGCTCTACCGACTGAGCTAGCCGGGCTTACTGCTACGCAACCAGAGGCATTCTCGTCGGGGACCTTTGTGACCGTCATCGTTTCAAACGCTTGGCCTGTGTCCAGAAGGCTGACATTTTGTCCAGATACAGTTTCAAATAAATGTTTCAAATTTGCTGGGTGTATAGTCTACAAACAAAGAGTTGCATGCTCCAAAGCCTGAGCTATCCAGGCTTAGCATGTTGCTTCCAGAGGCGTTCTCGTCTGGGACCTTTGTGACGCTATACGTTTGAATGCACAACATTGGTGAAAGTTAAATATGGGCCAGTTGTATGAAACAAACACAGTGAGGTGTTGCTGGGAGTTGAACCCAGGATCTCCTGTTTACAAGACAGGCGCTTTCAATCAGCAAAGCCACAGCACCTCTGGATCTGCAATAGTTGATTCAACTACTTGAAGCCTCTCAGAGTGACGGATAGGCCTCCATAATGTAAACACGCCCAACATGGGGCTCGAACCCACGACCCTGAGATTAAGAGTCTCATGCTCTACCGACTGAGCTAGCCGGGCTTACTGCTACGCAACCAGAGGCATTCTCGTCGGGGACCTTTGTGACCGTCATCGTTTCAAACGCTTGGCCTGTGTCCAGAAGGCTGACATTTTGTCCAGATACAGTTTCAAATGAATGTTTCAAATTTGCTGGGTGTATAATCTACAAACAAAGAGGGCCATGCTCCAACGCCTGTGCTATCCAGGCTTAGCATGTTGCTTCCAGAGGCGTTCTCGTCTGGGACCTTTGTGACGCTATACGTTTGAATGCACAACATTGGTGAAAGTTAAAAAAGGGCCAGTTGTATGAAACAAACACAGTGAGGTGCTGCTGGGAGTTGAACCCAGGATCTCCTGTTTACAAGACAGGCGCTTTCAATCAGCAAAGCCACAGCACCTCTGGATCTGCAATAGTTGATTCAACTACTTGAAGCCTCTCAGAGTGACGGATAGGTCCCCATAATGTAAACACGCCCAACGTGGGGCTCGAACCCACGACCCTGAGATTAAGAGTCTCATGCTCTACCGACTGAGCTAGCCGGGCTTACTGCTGCGCAACCAGAGGCATTCTCGTCGGGGACCTTTGTGACCGTCATCGTTTCAAACGCTTGGCCTGTGTCCAGAAGGCTGACATTTTGTCCAGATACAGTTTCAAATGAATGTTTCAAATTTGCTGGGTGTATAATCTACAAACAAAGAGGGCCATGCTCCAACGCCTGTGCTATCCAGGCTTTAGCATGTTGCTTCCAGAGGCATTCTCGTCTGGGACCTTTGTGACGCTATACGTTTGAATCCACAACATTGGTGAAAGTTAAAAAAGGGCCAGTTGTATGAAACAAACACAGTGAGGTGCTGCTGGGAGTTGAACCCAGGATCTCCTGTTTACAAGACAGGCGCTTTCAACCAGCTAAGCCACAGCACCTCTGGATCTGCAATAGTTGATTCAACTACTTGAAGCCTCTCAGAGTGACGGATAGGTCCCCATAATGTAAACACGCCCAACGTGGGGCTCGAACCCACGACCCTGAGATTAAGAGTCTCATGCTCTACCGACTGAGCTAGCCGGGCTTACTGCTACTCAATCAGAGGCATTCTCGTCGGGGACCTTTGTGACCGTCATCGTTTCAAACGCTTGGCCTGTGTCCAGAAGGCTGACATTTTGTCCAGATACAGTTTCAAATGAATGTTTCAAATTTGCTGGGTGTATAGTCTACAAACAAAGAGTGGCATGCTGCAACGCCTGAGCTATTCAGGCTTTAGCATGTTGCTTCCAGAGGCGTTCTCGTCTGGGACCTTTGTGACGCTATACGTTTGAATCCACAACATTGGTGAAAGTAAAAAATGGGCCAGTTGTATGAAACAAACACAGTGAGGTGCTGCTGGGAGTTGAACCCAGGATCTCCTGTTTACAAGACAGGCGCTTTCAACCAGCTAAGCCACAGTACCTCTGGATCTGCAATAGTTGATTCAACTACTTGAAGCCTCTCAGAGTGACGGATAGACCTCCATAATGTAAACACGCCCAACGTGGGGCTCGAACCCACGACCCTGAGATTAAGAGTCTCATGCTCTACCGACTGAGCTAGCCGGGCTTACTGCTACGCAACCAGAGGCATTCTCGTCGGGGACCTTTGTGACCGTCATCGTTTCAAACGCTTGGCCTGTGTCCAGAAGGCTGACATTTTGTTCAGATACAGTTTCAAATGAATGTTTCAAATTTGCTGGGTGTATAGTCTACAAACAAAGAGTTGCATGCTCCAAAGCCTGAGCTATCCAGGCTTAGCATGTTGCTTCCAGAGGCATTCTCGTCTGGGACCTTTGTGACGCTATACGTTTGAATGCACAACATTGGTGAAAGTTAAATATGGGCCAGTTGTATGAAACAAACACAGTGAGGTGTTGCTGGGAGTTGAACCCAGGATCTCCTGTTTACAAGACAGGCGCTTTCAATCAGCAAAGCCACAGCACCTCTGGATCTGCAATAGTTGATTCAACTACTTGAAGCCTCTCAGAGTGACGGATAGGCCTCCATAATGTAAACACGCCCAACATGGGGCTCGAACCCACGACCCTGAGATTAAGAGTCTCATGCTCTACCGACTGAGCTAGCCGGGCTTACTGCTACTCAATCAGAGGCATTCTCGTCGGGGACCTTTGTGACCGTCATCGTTTCAAAAAGTTGGCCTGTGTCCAGAAGGCTGACATTTTGTAAAATACAGTTTCAAATGAACGTTTCAAAATTGCTGGGTGTATAGTCTACAAACAAAGAGTTGCATGCTCCAAAGCCTGAGCTATCCAGGCTTAGCATGTTGCTTCCAGAGGCGTTCTCGTCTGGGACCTTTTGTGACGGTAAACGTTTGAATCCACAACATTGGTGAAAGTAAAAAATGGGCCAGTTGTATGAAACAAACACAGTGAGGTGCTGCTGGGAGTTGAACCCAGGATCTCCTGTTTACAAGACAGGCGCTTTCAACCAGCTAAGCCACAGCACCTCTGGATCTGCAATAGTTGATTCAACTACTTGAAGCCTCTCAGAGTGACGGATAGGTCCCCATAATGTAAACACGCCCAACATGGGGCTCGAACCCACGACCCTGAGATTAAGAGTCTCATGCTCTACCGACTGAGCTAGCCGGGCTTACTGCTACTCAATCAGAGGCATTCTCGTCGGGGACCTTTGTGACCGTCATCGTTTCAAAAAGTTGGCCTGTGTCCAGAAGGCTGACATTTTGTCCAGATACAGTTTCAAATGAATGTTTCAAATTTGCTGGGTGTATAGTCTACAAACAAAGAGTGGCATGCTCCAACGCCTGAGCTATTCAGGCTTTAGCATGTTGCTTCCAGAGGCATTCTCGACAGGGACCTTTGTGACGCTATACGTTTGAATCCACAACATTGGTGAAAGTAAAAAATGGGCCAGTTGTATGAAACAAACACAGTGAGGTGCTGCTGGGAGTTGAACCCAGGATCTCCTGTTTACAAGACAGGCGCTTTCAACCAGCTAAGCCACAGCACCTCTGGATCTGCAATAGTTGATTCAACTACTTGAAGCCTCTCAGAGTGACGGATAGACCTCCATAATGTAAACACGCCCAACGTGGGGCTCGAACCCACGACCCTGAGATTAAGAGTCTCATGCTCTACCGACTGAGCTAGCCGGGCTTACTACTACGCGACCAGAGGCATTCTCGTCGGGGACCTTTGTGACCGTCATCGTTTCAAACGCTTGGCCTGTGTCCAGAAGGCTGACATTTTGTCCAGATACAGTTTCAAATGAATGTTTCAAATTTGCTGGGTGTATAGTCTACAAACAAAGAGTTGCATGCTCCAAAGCCTGAGCTATCCAGGCTTAGCATGTTGCTTCCAGAGGCATTCTCGTCTGGGACCTTTGTGACGCTATACGTTTGAATGCACAACATTGGTGAAAGTTAAATATGGGCCAGTTGTATGAAACAAACACAGTGAGGTGTTGCTGGGAGTTGAACCCAGGATCTCCTGTTTACAAGACAGGCGCTTTCAATCAGCAAAGCCACAGCACCTCTGGATCTGCAATAGTTGATTCAACTACTTGAAGCCTCTCAGAGTGACGGATAGGTCCCCATAATGTAAACACGCCCAACATGGGGCTCGAACCCACGACCCTGAGATTAAGAGTCTCATGCTCTACCGACTGAGCTAGCCGGGCTTACTGCTACTCAATCAGAGGCATTCTCGTCGGGGACCTTTGTGACCGTCATCGTTTCAAAAAGTTGGCCTGTGTCCAGAAGGCTGACATTTTGTCCAGATACAGTTTCAAATGAACGTTTCAAAATTGCTGGGTGTATAGTCTACAAACAAAGAGTTGCATGCTCCAAAGCCTGAGCTATCCAGGCTTAGCATGTTGCTTCCAGAGGCGTTCTCGTCTGGGACCTTTTGTGACGGTAAACGTTTGAATCCACAACATTGGTGAAAGTAAAAAATGGGCCAGTTGTATGAAACAAACACAGTGAGGTGCTGCTGGGAGTTGAACCCAGGATCTCCTGTTTACAAGACAGGCGCTTTCAACCAGCTAAGCCACAGCACCTCTGGATCTGCAATAGTTGATTCAACTACTTGAAGCCTCTCAGAGTGACGGATAGGTCCCCATAATGTAAACACGCCCAACATGGGGCTCGAACCCACGACCCTGAGATTAAGAGTCTCATGCTCTACCGACTGAGCTAGCCGGGCTTACTGCTACTCAATCAGAGGCATTCTCGTCGGGGACCTTTGTGACCGTCATCGTTTCAAAAAGTTGGCCTGTGTCCAGAAGGCTGACATTTTGTCCAGATACAGTTTCAAATGAATGTTTCAAATTTGCTGGGTGTATAGTCTACAAACAAAGAGTGGCATGCTCCAACGCCTGAGCTATTCAGGCTTTAGCATGTTGCTTCCAGAGGCATTCTCGACAGGGACCTTTGTGACGCTATACGTTTGAATCCACAACATTGGTGAAAGTAAAAAATGGGCCAGTTGTATGAAACAAACACAGTGAGGTGCTGCTGGGAGTTGAACCCAGGATCTCCTGTTTACAAGACAGGCGCTTTCAACCAGCTAAGCCACAGCACCTCTGGATCTGCAATAGTTGATTCAACTACTTGAAGCCTCTCAGAGTGACGGATAGACCTCCATAATGTAAACACGCCCAACGTGGGGCTCGAACCCACGACCCTGAGATTAAGAGTCTCATGCTCTACCGACTGAGCTAGCCGGGCTTACTGCTACGCAACCAGAGGCATTCTCGTCGGGGACCTTTGTGACCGTCATCGTTTCAAAAAGTTGGCCTGTGTCCAGAAGGCTGACATTTTGTAAAATACAGTTTCAAATGAACGTTTCAAAATTGCTGGGTGTATAGTCTACAAACAAAGAGTTGCATGCTCCAAAGCCTGAGCTATCCAGGCTTAGCATGTTGCTTCCAGAGGCATTCTCGTCTGGGACCTTTGTGACGCTATACGTTTGAATCCACAACATTGGTGAAAGTAAAAAATGGTCCAGTTGTATGAAACAAACACAGTGAGGTGCTGCTGGGAGTTGAACCCAGGATCTCCTGTTTACAAGACAGGCGCTTTCAACCAGCTAAGCCACAGCACCTCTGGATCTGCAATAGTTGATTCAACTACTTGAAGCCTCTCAGAGTGACGGATAGACCTCCATAATGTAAACACGCCCAACGTGGGGCTCGAACCCACGACCCTGAGATTAAGAGTCTCATGCTCTACCGACTGAGCTAGCCGGGCTTACTGCTACGCAACCAGAGGCATTCTCGTCGGGGACCTTTGTGACCGTCATCGTTTCAAACGCTTGGCCTGTGTCCAGAAGGCTGACATTTTGTTCAGATACAGTTTCAAATGAATGTTTCAAATTTGCTGGGTGTATAGTCTACAAACAAAGAGTTGCATGCTCCAAAGCCTGAGCTATCCAGGCTTAGCATGTTGCTTCCAGAGGCATTCTCGTCTGGGACCTTTGTGACGCTATACGTTTGAATGCACAACATTGGTGAAAGTTAAATATGGGCCAGTTGTATGAAACAAACACAGTGAGGTGTTGCTGGGAGTTGAACCCAGGATCTCCTGTTTACAAGACAGGCGCTTTCAATCAGCAAAGCCACAGCACCTCTGGATCTGCAATAGTTGATTCAACTACTTGAAGCCTCTCAGAGTGACGGATAGGCCTCCATAATGTAAACACGCCCAACATGGGGCTCGAACCCACGACCCTGAGATTAAGAGTCTCATGCTCTACCGACTGAGCTAGCCGGGCTTACTGCTACTCAATCAGAGGCATTCTCGTCGGGGACCTTTGTGACCGTCATCGTTTCAAAAAGTTGGCCTGTGTCCAGAAGGCTGACATTTTGTCCAGATACAGTTTCAAATGAACGTTTCAAAATTGCTGGGTGTATAGTCTACAAACAAAGAGTTGCATGCTCCAAAGCCTGAGCTATCCAGGCTTAGCATGTTGCTTCCAGAGGCGTTCTCGTCTGGGACCTTTTGTGACGGTAAACGTTTGAATCCACAACATTGGTGAAAGTAAAAAATGGGCCAGTTGTATGAAACAAACACAGTGAGGTGCTGCTGGGAGTTGAACCCAGGATCTCCTGTTTACAAGACAGGCGCTTTCAACCAGCTAAGCCACAGCACCTCTGGATCTGCAATAGTTGATTCAACTACTTGAAGCCTCTCAGAGTGACGGATAGGTCCCCATAATGTAAACACGCCCAACATGGGGCTCGAACCCACGACCCTGAGATTAAGAGTCTCATGCTCTACCGACTGAGCTAGCCGGGCTTACTGCTACTCAATCAGAGGCATTCTCGTCGGGGACCTTTGTGACCGTCATCGTTTCAAAAAGTTGGCCTGTGTCCAGAAGGCTGACATTTTGTCCAGATACAGTTTCAAATGAATGTTTCAAATTTGCTGGGTGTATAGTCTACAAACAAAGAGTGGCATGCTCCAACGCCTGAGCTATTCAGGCTTTAGCATGTTGCTTCCAGAGGCATTCTCGACAGGGACCTTTGTGACGCTATACGTTTGAATCCACAACATTGGTGAAAGTAAAAAATGGGCCAGTTGTATGAAACAAACACAGTGAGGTGCTGCTGGGAGTTGAACCCAGGATCTCCTGTTTACAAGACAGGCGCTTTCAACCAGCTAAGCCACAGCACCTCTGGATCTGCAATAGTTGATTCAACTACTTGAAGCCTCTCAGAGTGACGGATAGGCCTCCATAATGTAAACACGCCCAACATGGGGCTCGAACCCACGACCCTGAGATTAAGAGTCTCATGCTCTACCGACTGAGCTAGCCGGGCTTACTGCTACTCAATCAGAGGCATTCTCGTCGGGGACCTTTGTGACCGTCATCGTTTCAAAAAGTTGGCCTGTGTCCAGAAGGCTGACATTTTGTAAAATACAGTTTCAAATGAACGTTTCAAAATTGCTGGGTGTATAGTCTACAAACAAAGAGTTGCATGCTCCAAAGCCTGAGCTATCCAGGCTTAGCATGTTGCTTCCAGAGGCGTTCTCGTCTGGGACCTTTTGTGACGGTAAACGTTTGAATCCACAACATTGGTGAAAGTAAAAAATGGGCCAGTTGTATGAAACAAACACAGTGAGGTGCTGCTGGGAGTTGAACCCAGGATCTCCTGTTTACAAGACAGGCGCTTTCAACCAGCTAAGCCACAGCACCTCTGGATCTGCAATAGTTGATTCAACTACTTGAAGCCTCTCAGAGTGACGGATAGGTCCCCATAATGTAAACACGCCCAACATGGGGCTCGAACCCACGACCCTGAGATTAAGAGTCTCATGCTCTACCGACTGAGCTAGCCGGGCTTACTGCTACTCAATCAGAGGCATTCTCGTCGGGGACCTTTGTGACCGTCATCGTTTCAAAAAGTTGGCCTGTGTCCAGAAGGCTGACATTTTGTCCAGATACAGTTTCAAATGAATGTTTCAAATTTGCTGGGTGTATAGTCTACAAACAAAGAGTGGCATGCTCCAACGCCTGAGCTATTCAGGCTTTAGCATGTTGCTTCCAGAGGCATTCTCGACAGGGACCTTTGTGACGCTATACGTTTGAATCCACAACATTGGTGAAAGTAAAAAATGGGCCAGTTGTATGAAACAAACACAGTGAGGTGCTGCTGGGAGTTGAACCCAGGATCTCCTGTTTACAAGACAGGCGCTTTCAACCAGCTAAGCCACAGCACCTCTGGATCTGCAATAGTTGATTCAACTACTTGAAGCCTCTCAGAGTGACGGATAGACCTCCATAATGTAAACACGCCCAACGTGGGGCTCGAACCCACGACCCTGAGATTAAGAGTCTCATGCTCTACCGACTGAGCTAGCCGGGCTTACTACTACGCGACCAGAGGCATTCTCGTCGGGGACCTTTGTGACCGTCATCGTTTCAAACGCTTGGCCTGTGTCCAGAAGGCTGACATTTTGTCCAGATACAGTTTCAAATGAATGTTTCAAATTTGCTGGGTGTATAGTCTACAAACAAAGAGTTGCATGCTCCAAAGCCTGAGCTATCCAGGCTTAGCATGTTGCTTCCAGAGGCATTCTCGTCTGGGACCTTTGTGACGCTATACGTTTGAATGCACAACATTGGTGAAAGTTAAATATGGGCCAGTTGTATGAAACAAACACAGTGAGGTGTTGCTGGGAGTTGAACCCAGGATCTCCTGTTTACAAGACAGGCGCTTTCAATCAGCAAAGCCACAGCACCTCTGGATCTGCAATAGTTGATTCAACTACTTGAAGCCTCTCAGAGTGACGGATAGGTCCCCATAATGTAAACACGCCCAACATGGGGCTCGAACCCACGACCCTGAGATTAAGAGTCTCATGCTCTACCGACTGAGCTAGCCGGGCTTACTGCTACTCAATCAGAGGCATTCTCGTCGGGGACCTTTGTGACCGTCATCGTTTCAAAAAGTTGGCCTGTGTCCAGAAGGCTGACATTTTGTCCAGATACAGTTTCAAATGAACGTTTCAAAATTGCTGGGTGTATAGTCTACAAACAAAGAGTTGCATGCTCCAAAGCCTGAGCTATCCAGGCTTAGCATGTTGCTTCCAGAGGCGTTCTCGTCTGGGACCTTTTGTGACGGTAAACGTTTGAATCCACAACATTGGTGAAAGTAAAAAATGGGCCAGTTGTATGAAACAAACACAGTGAGGTGCTGCTGGGAGTTGAACCCAGGATCTCCTGTTTACAAGACAGGCGCTTTCAACCAGCTAAGCCACAGCACCTCTGGATCTGCAATAGTTGATTCAACTACTTGAAGCCTCTCAGAGTGACGGATAGGTCCCCATAATGTAAACACGCCCAACATGGGGCTCGAACCCACGACCCTGAGATTAAGAGTCTCATGCTCTACCGACTGAGCTAGCCGGGCTTACTGCTACTCAATCAGAGGCATTCTCGTCGGGGACCTTTGTGACCGTCATCGTTTCAAAAAGTTGGCCTGTGTCCAGAAGGCTGACATTTTGTCCAGATACAGTTTCAAATGAATGTTTCAAATTTGCTGGGTGTATAGTCTACAAACAAAGAGTGGCATGCTCCAACGCCTGAGCTATTCAGGCTTTAGCATGTTGCTTCCAGAGGCATTCTCGACAGGGACCTTTGTGACGCTATACGTTTGAATCCACAACATTGGTGAAAGTAAAAAATGGGCCAGTTGTATGAAACAAACACAGTGAGGTGCTGCTGGGAGTTGAACCCAGGATCTCCTGTTTACAAGACAGGCGCTTTCAACCAGCTAAGCCACAGCACCTCTGGATCTGCAATAGTTGATTCAACTACTTGAAGCCTCTCAGAGTGACGGATAGACCTCCATAATGTAAACACGCCCAACGTGGGGCTCGAACCCACGACCCTGAGATTAAGAGTCTCATGCTCTACCGACTGAGCTAGCCGGGCTTACTGCTACGCAACCAGAGGCATTCTCGTCGGGGACCTTTGTGACCGTCATCGTTTCAAAAAGTTGGCCTGTGTCCAGAAGGCTGACATTTTGTAAAATACAGTTTCAAATGAACGTTTCAAAATTGCTGGGTGTATAGTCTACAAACAAAGAGTTGCATGCTCCAAAGCCTGAGCTATCCAGGCTTAGCATGTTGCTTCCAGAGGCATTCTCGTCTGGGACCTTTGTGACGCTATACGTTTGAATCCACAACATTGGTGAAAGTAAAAAATGGTCCAGTTGTATGAAACAAACACAGTGAGGTGCTGCTGGGAGTTGAACCCAGGATCTCCTGTTTACAAGACAGGCGCTTTCAACCAGCTAAGCCACAGCACCTCTGGATCTGCAATAGTTGATTCAACTACTTGAAGCCTCTCAGAGTGACGGATAGACCTCCATAATGTAAACACGCCCAACGTGGGGCTCGAACCCACGACCCTGAGATTAAGAGTCTCATGCTCTACCGACTGAGCTAGCCGGGCTTACTGCTACGCAACCAGAGGCATTCTCGTCGGGGACCTTTGTGACCGTCATCGTTTCAAACGCTTGGCCTGTGTCCAGAAGGCTGACATTTTGTTCAGATACAGTTTCAAATGAATGTTTCAAATTTGCTGGGTGTATAGTCTACAAACAAAGAGTTGCATGCTCCAAAGCCTGAGCTATCCAGGCTTAGCATGTTGCTTCCAGAGGCATTCTCGTCTGGGACCTTTGTGACGCTATACGTTTGAATGCACAACATTGGTGAAAGTTAAATATGGGCCAGTTGTATGAAACAAACACAGTGAGGTGTTGCTGGGAGTTGAACCCAGGATCTCCTGTTTACAAGACAGGCGCTTTCAATCAGCAAAGCCACAGCACCTCTGGATCTGCAATAGTTGATTCAACTACTTGAAGCCTCTCAGAGTGACGGATAGGCCTCCATAATGTAAACACGCCCAACATGGGGCTCGAACCCACGACCCTGAGATTAAGAGTCTCATGCTCTACCGACTGAGCTAGCCGGGCTTACTGCTACTCAATCAGAGGCATTCTCGTCGGGGACCTTTGTGACCGTCATCGTTTCAAAAAGTTGGCCTGTGTCCAGAAGGCTGACATTTTGTCCAGATACAGTTTCAAATGAACGTTTCAAAATTGCTGGGTGTATAGTCTACAAACAAAGAGTTGCATGCTCCAAAGCCTGAGCTATCCAGGCTTAGCATGTTGCTTCCAGAGGCGTTCTCGTCTGGGACCTTTTGTGACGGTAAACGTTTGAATCCACAACATTGGTGAAAGTAAAAAATGGGCCAGTTGTATGAAACAAACACAGTGAGGTGCTGCTGGGAGTTGAACCCAGGATCTCCTGTTTACAAGACAGGCGCTTTCAACCAGCTAAGCCACAGCACCTCTGGATCTGCAATAGTTGATTCAACTACTTGAAGCCTCTCAGAGTGACGGATAGGTCCCCATAATGTAAACACGCCCAACATGGGGCTCGAACCCACGACCCTGAGATTAAGAGTCTCATGCTCTACCGACTGAGCTAGCCGGGCTTACTGCTACTCAATCAGAGGCATTCTCGTCGGGGACCTTTGTGACCGTCATCGTTTCAAAAAGTTGGCCTGTGTCCAGAAGGCTGACATTTTGTCCAGATACAGTTTCAAATGAATGTTTCAAATTTGCTGGGTGTATAGTCTACAAACAAAGAGTGGCATGCTCCAACGCCTGAGCTATTCAGGCTTTAGCATGTTGCTTCCAGAGGCATTCTCGACAGGGACCTTTGTGACGCTATACGTTTGAATCCACAACATTGGTGAAAGTAAAAAATGGGCCAGTTGTATGAAACAAACACAGTGAGGTGCTGCTGGGAGTTGAACCCAGGATCTCCTGTTTACAAGACAGGCGCTTTCAACCAGCTAAGCCACAGCACCTCTGGATCTGCAATAGTTGATTCAACTACTTGAAGCCTCTCAGAGTGACGGATAGACCTCCATAATGTAAACACGCCCAACGTGGGGCTCGAACCCACGACCCTGAGATTAAGAGTCTCATGCTCTACCGACTGAGCTAGCCGGGCTTACTACTACGCGACCAGAGGCATTCTCGTCGGGGACCTTTGTGACCGTCATCGTTTCAAACGCTTGGCCTGTGTCCAGAAGGCTGACATTTTGTCCAGATACAGTTTCAAATGAATGTTTCAAATTTGCTGGGTGTATAGTCTACAAACAAAGAGTTGCATGCTCCAAAGCCTGAGCTATCCAGGCTTAGCATGTTGCTTCCAGAGGCATTCTCGTCTGGGACCTTTGTGACGCTATACGTTTGAATGCACAACATTGGTGAAAGTTAAATATGGGCCAGTTGTATGAAACAAACACAGTGAGGTGTTGCTGGGAGTTGAACCCAGGATCTCCTGTTTACAAGACAGGCGCTTTCAATCAGCAAAGCCACAGCACCTCTGGATCTGCAATAGTTGATTCAACTACTTGAAGCCTCTCAGAGTGACGGATAGGTCCCCATAATGTAAACACGCCCAACATGGGGCTCGAACCCACGACCCTGAGATTAAGAGTCTCATGCTCTACCGACTGAGCTAGCCGGGCTTACTGCTACTCAATCAGAGGCATTCTCGTCGGGGACCTTTGTGACCGTCATCGTTTCAAAAAGTTGGCCTGTGTCCAGAAGGCTGACATTTTGTCCAGATACAGTTTCAAATGAACGTTTCAAAATTGCTGGGTGTATAGTCTACAAACAAAGAGTTGCATGCTCCAAAGCCTGAGCTATCCAGGCTTAGCATGTTGCTTCCAGAGGCGTTCTCGTCTGGGACCTTTTGTGACGGTAAACGTTTGAATCCACAACATTGGTGAAAGTAAAAAATGGGCCAGTTGTATGAAACAAACACAGTGAGGTGCTGCTGGGAGTTGAACCCAGGATCTCCTGTTTACAAGACAGGCGCTTTCAACCAGCTAAGCCACAGCACCTCTGGATCTGCAATAGTTGATTCAACTACTTGAAGCCTCTCAGAGTGACGGATAGGTCCCCATAATGTAAACACGCCCAACATGGGGCTCGAACCCACGACCCTGAGATTAAGAGTCTCATGCTCTACCGACTGAGCTAGCCGGGCTTACTGCTACTCAATCAGAGGCATTCTCGTCGGGGACCTTTGTGACCGTCATCGTTTCAAAAAGTTGGCCTGTGTCCAGAAGGCTGACATTTTGTCCAGATACAGTTTCAAATGAATGTTTCAAATTTGCTGGGTGTATAGTCTACAAACAAAGAGTGGCATGCTCCAACGCCTGAGCTATTCAGGCTTTAGCATGTTGCTTCCAGAGGCATTCTCGACAGGGACCTTTGTGACGCTATACGTTTGAATCCACAACATTGGTGAAAGTAAAAAATGGGCCAGTTGTATGAAACAAACACAGTGAGGTGCTGCTGGGAGTTGAACCCAGGATCTCCTGTTTACAAGACAGGCGCTTTCAACCAGCTAAGCCACAGCACCTCTGGATCTGCAATAGTTGATTCAACTACTTGAAGCCTCTCAGAGTGACGGATAGACCTCCATAATGTAAACACGCCCAACGTGGGGCTCGAACCCACGACCCTGAGATTAAGAGTCTCATGCTCTACCGACTGAGCTAGCCGGGCTTACTGCTACGCAACCAGAGGCATTCTCGTCGGGGACCTTTGTGACCGTCATCGTTTCAAAAAGTTGGCCTGTGTCCAGAAGGCTGACATTTTGTAAAATACAGTTTCAAATGAACGTTTCAAAATTGCTGGGTGTATAGTCTACAAACAAAGAGTTGCATGCTCCAAAGCCTGAGCTATCCAGGCTTAGCATGTTGCTTCCAGAGGCATTCTCGTCTGGGACCTTTGTGACGCTATACGTTTGAATCCACAACATTGGTGAAAGTAAAAAATGGTCCAGTTGTATGAAACAAACACAGTGAGGTGCTGCTGGGAGTTGAACCCAGGATCTCCTGTTTACAAGACAGGCGCTTTCAACCAGCTAAGCCACAGCACCTCTGGATCTGCAATAGTTGATTCAACTACTTGAAGCCTCTCAGAGTGACGGATAGACCTCCATAATGTAAACACGCCCAACGTGGGGCTCGAACCCACGACCCTGAGATTAAGAGTCTCATGCTCTACCGACTGAGCTAGCCGGGCTTACTGCTACGCAACCAGAGGCATTCTCGTCGGGGACCTTTGTGACCGTCATCGTTTCAAACGCTTGGCCTGTGTCCAGAAGGCTGACATTTTGTTCAGATACAGTTTCAAATGAATGTTTCAAATTTGCTGGGTGTATAGTCTACAAACAAAGAGTTGCATGCTCCAAAGCCTGAGCTATCCAGGCTTAGCATGTTGCTTCCAGAGGCATTCTCGTCTGGGACCTTTGTGACGCTATACGTTTGAATGCACAACATTGGTGAAAGTTAAATATGGGCCAGTTGTATGAAACAAACACAGTGAGGTGTTGCTGGGAGTTGAACCCAGGATCTCCTGTTTACAAGACAGGCGCTTTCAATCAGCAAAGCCACAGCACCTCTGGATCTGCAATAGTTGATTCAACTACTTGAAGCCTCTCAGAGTGACGGATAGGCCTCCATAATGTAAACACGCCCAACATGGGGCTCGAACCCACGACCCTGAGATTAAGAGTCTCATGCTCTACCGACTGAGCTAGCCGGGCTTACTGCTACTCAATCAGAGGCATTCTCGTCGGGGACCTTTGTGACCGTCATCGTTTCAAAAAGTTGGCCTGTGTCCAGAAGGCTGACATTTTGTCCAGATACAGTTTCAAATGAACGTTTCAAAATTGCTGGGTGTATAGTCTACAAACAAAGAGTTGCATGCTCCAAAGCCTGAGCTATCCAGGCTTAGCATGTTGCTTCCAGAGGCGTTCTCGTCTGGGACCTTTTGTGACGGTAAACGTTTGAATCCACAACATTGGTGAAAGTAAAAAATGGGCCAGTTGTATGAAACAAACACAGTGAGGTGCTGCTGGGAGTTGAACCCAGGATCTCCTGTTTACAAGACAGGCGCTTTCAACCAGCTAAGCCACAGCACCTCTGGATCTGCAATAGTTGATTCAACTACTTGAAGCCTCTCAGAGTGACGGATAGGTCCCCATAATGTAAACACGCCCAACATGGGGCTCGAACCCACGACCCTGAGATTAAGAGTCTCATGCTCTACCGACTGAGCTAGCCGGGCTTACTGCTACTCAATCAGAGGCATTCTCGTCGGGGACCTTTGTGACCGTCATCGTTTCAAAAAGTTGGCCTGTGTCCAGAAGGCTGACATTTTGTCCAGATACAGTTTCAAATGAATGTTTCAAATTTGCTGGGTGTATAGTCTACAAACAAAGAGTGGCATGCTCCAACGCCTGAGCTATCCAGGCTTAGCATGTTGCTTCCAGAGGCGTTCTCGTCTGGGACCTTTGTGACGCTATACGTTTGAATGCACAACATTGGTGAAAGTTAAATATGGGCCAGTTGTATGAAACAAACACAGTGAGGTGTTGCTGGGAGTTGAACCCAGGATCTCCTGTTTACAAGACAGGCGCTTTCAATCAGCAAAGCCACAGCACCTCTGGATCTGCAATAGTTGATTCAACTACTTGAAGCCTCTCAGAGTGACGGATAGGCCTCCATAATGTAAACACGCCCAACATGGGGCTCGAACCCACGACCCTGAGATTAAGAGTCTCATGCTCTACCGACTGAGCTAGCCGGGCTTACTGCTACGCAACCAGAGGCATTCTCGTCGGGGACCTTTGTGACCGTCATCGTTTCAAACGCTTGGCCTGTGTCCAGAAGGCTGACATTTTGTCCAGATACAGTTTCAAATGAATGTTTCAAATTTGCTGGGTGTATAATCTACAAACAAAGAGGGCCATGCTCCAACGCCTGTGCTATCCAGGCTTAGCATGTTGCTTCCAGAGGCGTTCTCGTCTGGGACCTTTGTGACGCTATACGTTTGAATGCACAACATTGGTGAAAGTTAAAAAAGGGCCAGTTGTATGAAACATACACAGTGAGGTGCTGCTGGGAGTTGAACCCAGGATCTCCTGTTTACAAGACAGGCGCTTTCAATCAGCAAAGCCACAGCACCTCTGGATCTGCAATAGTTGATTCAACTACTTGAAGCCTCTCAGAGTGACGGATAGGTCCCCATAATGTAAACACGCCCAACGTGGGGCTCGAACCCACGACCCTGAGATTAAGAGTCTCATGCTCTACCGACTGAGCTAGCTGGGCTTACTGCTACGCAACCAGAGGCATTCTCGTCGGGGACCTTTGTGACCGTCATCGTTTCAAACGCTTGGCCTGTGTCCAGAAGGCTGACATTTTGTCCAGATACAGTTTCAAATGAATGTTTCAAATTTGCTGGGTGTATAATCTACAAACAAAGAGGGCCATGCTCCAACGCCTGTGCTATCCAGGCTTTAGCATGTTGCTTCCAGAGGCATTCTCGTCTGGGACCTTTGTGACGCTATACGTTTGAATCCACAACATTGGTGAAAGTTAAAAAGGGGCCAGTTGTATGAAACAAACACAGTGAGGTGCTGCTGGGAGTTGAACCCAGGATCTGCTGTTTACAAGACAGGCACTTTCAACCAGCTAAGCCACAGCACCTCTGGATCTGCAATAGTTGATTCAACTACTTGAAGCCTCTCAGAGTGACGGATAGACCTCCATAATGTAACCACGCCCAACGTGGGGCTCGAACCCACGACCCTGAGATTAAGAGTCTCATGCTCTACCGACTGAGCTAGCCGGGCTTACTGCTACGCAACCAGAGGCATTCTCGTCGGGGACCTTTGTGACCGTCATCGTTTCAAACGCTTGGCCTGTGTCCAGAAGGCTGTCATCTTGTCCAGATACAGTTTCAAATAAATGTTTCAAATTTGCTGGCTGTATAGTCTACAAACAAAGAGTTGCATGCTCCAAAGCCTGAGCTATCCAGGCTTAGCATGTTGCTTCCAGAGGCATTCTCGTCTGGGACCTTTGTGACGCTATACGTTTGAATCCACAACATTGGTGAAAGTTAAAAATGGGCCAGTTGTATGAAACAAAACACAGTGAGGTGCTGCTGGGAGTTGAACCCAGGATCTCCTGTTTACGAGACAGGCGCTTTCAACCAGCTAAGCCACAGCACCTCTGGATCTGCAATAGTTGATTCAACTACTTGAAGCCTCTCAGAGTGACGGATAGACCTCCATAATGTAAACACGCCCAACGTGGGGCTCGAACCCACGACCCTGAGATTAAGAGTCTCATGCTCTACCGACTGAGCTAGCCGGGCTTACTGCTACGCAACCAGAGGCATTCTCGTCGGGGACCTTTGTGACCGTCATCGTTTCAAACGCTTGGCCTGTGTCCAGAAGGCTGACATTTTGTCCAGATACAGTTTCAAATGAATGTTTCAAATTTGCTGGGTGTATAGTCTACAAACAAAGAGTGGCATGCTCCAACGCCTGAGCTATCAAGGCTTTAGCATGTTGCTTCCAGAGGCATTCTCATCGGAGACCTTTGTGACGCTATACGTTTGAATCCACAACATTGGTGAAAGTTAAAAATGGGCCAGTTGTATGAAACAAACACAAGGAGGCCCTGCTGGGAGTTGAACCCAGGATCTCCTGTTTACAAGACAGGCACTTTCAACCAGCTAAGCCACAGCACCTCTGGATCTGCAATAGTTGATTCAACTACTTGAAGCCTCTCAGAGTGACGGATAGACCTCCATAATGTAAACACGCCCAACGTGGGGCTCCAACCCACGACCCTGAGATTAAGAGTCTCATGCTCTACCGACTGAGCTAGCCGGGCTTACTGCTACTCAACCAGAGGCATTCTCGTCGGGGACCTTTGTGACCGTCATCGTTTCAAACGCTTGGCCTGTGTCCAGAAGGCTGACATTTTGTCCAGATACAGTTTCAAATGAATGTTTCAAATTTGCTGGGTGTATAGTCTACAAACAAAGAGTGGCATGCTCCAACGCCTGAGCTATCAAGGCTTTAGCATGTTGCTTCCAGAGGCATTCTCGTCGGAGACCTTTGTGACGCTATACGTTTGAATCCACAACATTGGTGAAAGTTAAAAATGGGCCAGTTGTATGAAACAAACACAAGGAGGCCCTGCTGGGAGTTGAACCCAGGATCTCCTGTTTACAAGACAGGCACTTTCAACCAGCTAAGCCACAGCACCTCTGGATCTGCAATAGTTGATTCAACTACTTGAAGCCTCTCAGAGTGACGGATAGACCTCCATAATGTAACCACGCCCAACGTGGGGCTCGAACCCACGACCCTGAGATTAAGAGTCTCACGCTCTACCGACTGAGCTAGCCGGGCTTACTGCTACGCAACCAGAGGCATTCTCGTCGGGGACCTTTGTGACCGTCATCGTTTCAAACGCTTGGCCTGTGTCCAGAAGGCTGTCATTTTGTCCAGATACAGTTTCAAATGAATGTTTCAAATTTTCTGGGTGTATAGTCTACAAACAAAGAGTGCCATGCTCCAACGCCTGAGCTATCCAGGCTTTAGCATGTTGCTTCCAGAGGCATTCTCGTCTGGGACCTTTGTGACGCTATACGTTTGAATCCACAACATTGGTGAAAGTTAAAAAGGGGCCAGTTGTATGAAACAAACACAGTGAGGTGCTGCTGGGAGTTGAACCCAGGATCTGCTGTTTACAAGACAGGCACTTTCAACCAGCTAAGCCACAGCACCTCTGGATCCGCAATAGTTGATTCAACTACTTGAAGCCTCTCAGAGTGACGGATAGACCTCCATAATGTAAACACGCCCAACGTGGGGCTCAAACCCACGACCCTGAGATTAAGAGTCTCATGCTCTACCGACTGAGCTAGCCGGGCTTACTGCTACGCAACCAGAGGCATTCTCGTCGGGGACCTTTGTGACCGTCATCGTTTCAAACGCTTGGCCTGTGTCCAGAAGGCTGACATTTTGTCCAGATACAGTTTCAAATGAATGTTTCAAATTTGCTGGGTGTATAGTCTACAAACAAAGAGTGCCATGCTCCAACGCCTGAGCTATCCAGGCTTTAGCATGTTGCTTCCAGAGGCATTCTCGTCTGGGACCTTTGTGACGCTAAACGTTTGAATCCACAACATTGGTGAAAGTTAAAAATGGGCCAGTTGTATGAAACAAACACAGTGAGGTGCTGCTGGGAGTTGAACCCAGGATCTGCTGTTTACGAGACAGGCGCTTTCAACCAGCTAAGCCACAGCACCTCTGGATCTGCAATAGTTGATTCAACTACTTGAAGCCTCTCAGAGTGACGGATAGACCTCCATAACGTAAACACGCCCAACGTGGGGCTCGAACCCACGACCCTGAGATTAAGAGTCTCATGCTCTACCGACTGAGCTAGCCGGGCTTACTGCTACGCAACCAGAGGCATTCTCGTCGGGGACCTTTGTGACCGTCATCGTTTCAAACGCTTGGCCTGTGTCCAGAAGGCTGTCATCTTGTCCAGATACAGTTTCAAATGAATGTTTCAAATTTGCTGGCTGTATAGTCTACAAACAAAGAGTGCCATGCTCCAACGCCTGAGCTATCAAGGCTTTAGCATGTTGCTTCCAGAGGCATTCTCGTCGGAGACCTTTGTGACGCTATACGTTTGAATCCACAACATTGGTGAAAGTTAAAAATGGGCCAGTTGTATGAAACAAACACAAGGAGGCCCTGCTGGGAGTTGAACCCAGGATCTCCTGTTTACAAGACAGGCACTTTCAACCAGCTAAGCCACAGCACCTCTGGATCTGCAATAGTTGATTCAACTACTTGAAGCCTCTCAGAGTGACGGATAGACCTCCATAATGTAAACACGCCCAACGTGGGGCTCGAACCCACGACCCTGAGATTAAGAGTCTCATGCTCTACCGACTGAGCTAGCCGGGCTTACTGCTACGCAACCAGAGGCATTCTCGTCGGGGACCTTTGTGACCGTCATCGTTTCAAACGCTTGGCCTGTGTCCAGAAGGCTGACATTTTGTCCAGATACAGTTTCAAATGAATGTTTCAAATTTGATGGGTGTATAGTCTACAAACAAAGAGTGCCATGCTCCAACGCCTGAGCTATCCAGGCTTTAGCATGTTGCTTCCAGAGGCATTCTCGTCTGGGACCTTTGTGACGCTAAACGTTTGAATCCACAACATTGGTGAAAGTTAAAAATGGGCCAGTTGTATGAAACAAACACAGTGAGGTGCTGCTGGGAGTTGAACCCAGGATCTGCTGTTTACAAGACAGGCACTTTCAACCAGCTAAGCCACAGCACCTCTGGATCTGCAATAGTTGATTCAACTACTTGAAGCCTCTCAGAGTGACGGATAGACCTCCATAATGTAAACACGCCCAACGTGGGGCTCGAACCCACGACCCTGAGATTAAGAGTCTCATGCTCTACCGACTGAGCTAGCCGGGCTTACTGCTACGCAACCAGAGGCATTCTCGTCGGGGACCTTTGTGACCGTCATCGTTTCAAACGCTTGGCCTGTGTCCAGAAGGCTGTCATCTTGTCCAGATACAGTTTCAAATAAATGTTTCAAATTTGCTGGCTGTATAGTGTACAAACAAAGAGTTGCATGCTCCAAAGCCTGAGCTATCCAGGCTTAGCATGTTGCTTCCAGAGGCATTCTCGTCTGGGACCTTTGTGACGCTATACGTTTGAATCCACAACATTGGTGAAAGTTAAAAATGGGCCAGTTGTATGAAACAAAACACAGTGAGGTGCTGCTGGAAGTTGAACCCAGGATCTCCTGTTTACGAGACAGGCGCTTTCAACCAGCTAAGCCACAGCACCTCTGGATCTGCAATAGTTGATTCAACTACTTGAAGCCTCTCAGAGTGACGGATAGACCTCCATAATGTAAACACGCCCAACGTGGGGCTCGAACCCACGACCCTGAGATTAAGAGTCTCATGCTCTACCGACTGAGCTAGCCGGGCTTACTGCTACGCAACCAGAGGCATTCTCGTCGGGGACCTTTGTGACCGTCATCGTTTCAAACGCTTGGCCTGTGTCCAGAAGGCTGACATTTTGTCCAGATACAGTTTCAAATGAATGTTTCAAATTTGATGGGTGTATAGTCTACAAACAAAGAGTGCCATGCTCCAACGCCTGAGCTATCCAGGCTTTAGCATGTTGCTTCCAGAGGCATTCTCGTCTGGGACCTTTGTGACGCTATACGTTTGAATCCACAACATTGGTGAAAGTTAAAAAGGGGCCAGTTGTATGAAACAAACACAGTGAGGTGCTGCTGGGAGTTGAACCCAGGATCTGCTGTTTACAAGACAGGCACTTTCAACCAGCTAAGCCACAGCACCTCTGGATCTGCAATAGTTGATTCAACTACTTGAAGCCTCTCAGAGTGACGGATAGACCTCCATAATGTAAACACGCCCAACGTGGGGCTCGAACCCACGACCCTGAGATTAAGAGTCTCATGCTCTACCGACTGAGCTAGCCGGGCTTACTGCTACGCAACCAGAGGCATTCTCGTCGGGGACCTTTGTGACCGTCATCGTTTCAAACGCTTGGCCTGTGTCCAGAAGGCTGTCATCTTGTCCAGATACAGTTTCAAATAAATGTTTCAAATTTGCTGGCTGTATAGTGTACAAACAAAGAGTTGCATGCTCCAAAGCCTGAGCTATCCAGGCTTAGCATGTTGCTTCCAGAGGCATTCTCGTCTGGGACCTTTGTGACGCTATACGTTTGAATCCACAACATTGGTGAAAGTTAAAAATGGGCCAGTTGTATGAAACAAAACACAGTGAGGTGCTGCTGGGAGTTGAACCCAGGATCTCCTGTTTACGAGACAGGCGCTTTCAACCAGCTAAGCCACAGCACCTCTGGATCTGCAATAGTTGATTCAACTACTTGAAGCCTCTCAGAGTGACGGATAGACCTCCATAATGTAAACACGCCCAACGTGGGGCTCGAACCCACGACCCTGAGATTAAGAGTCTCATGCTCTACCGACTGAGCTAGCCGGGCTTACTGCTACGCAACCAGAGGCATTCTCGTCGGGGACCTTTGTGACCGTCATCGTTTCAAACGCTTGGCCTGTGTCCAGAAGGCTGACATTTTGTCCAGATACAGTTTCAAATGAATGTTTCAAATTTGCTGGGTGTATAGTCTACAAACAAAGAGTGGCATGCTCCAACGCCTGAGCTATCAAGGCTTTAGCATGTTGCTTCCAGAGGCATTCTCGTCGGAGACCTTTGTGACGCTATACGTTTGAATCCACAACATTGGTGAAAGTTAAAAATGGGCCAGTTGTATGAAACAAACACAAGGAGGCCCTGCTGGGAGTTGAACCCAGGATCTCCTGTTTACAAGACAGGCACTTTCAACCAGCTAAGCCACAGCACCTCTGGATCTGCAATAGTTGATTCAACTACTTGAAGCCTCTCAGAGTGACGGATAGACCTCCATAATGTAAACACGCCCAACGTGGGGCTCGAACCCACGACCCTGAGATTAAGAGTCTCATGCTCTACCGACTGAGCTAGTCGGGCTTACTGCTACGCAACCAGAGGCATTCTCGTCGGGGACCTTTGTGACCGTCATCGTTTCAAACGCTTGGCCTGTGTCCAGAAGGCTGACATTTTGTCCAGATACAGTTTCAAATGAATGTTTCAAATTTGCTGGGTGTATAGTCTACAAACAAAGAGTGCCATGCTCCAACGCCTGAGCTATCCAGGCTTTAGCATGTTGCTTCCAGAGGCATTCTCGTCTGGGACCTTTGTGACGCTAAACGTTTGAATCCACAACATTGGTGAAAGTTAAAAATGGGCCAGTTGTATGAAACAAACACAGTGAGGTGCTGCTGGGAGTTGAACCCAGGATCTGCTGTTTACGAGACAGGCGCTTTCAACCAGCTAAGCCACAGCACCTCTGGATCTGCAATAGTTGATTCAACTACTTGAAGCCTCTCAGAGTGACGGATAGACCTCCATAATGTAAACACGCCCAACGTGGGGCTCGAACCCACGACCCTGAGATTAAGAGTCTCATGCTCTACCGACTGAGCTAGCCGGGCTTACTGCTACGCAACCAGAGGCATTCTCGTCGGGGACCTTTGTGACCGTCATCGTTTCAAACGCTTGGCCTGTGTCCAGAAGGCTGTCATCTTGTCCAGATACAGTTTCAAATAAATGTTTCAAATTTGCTGGCTGTATAGTGTACAAACAAAGAGTTGCATGCTCCAAAGCCTGAGCTATCCAGGCTTAGCATGTTGCTTCCAGAGGCATTCTCGTCTGGGACCTTTGTGACGCTATACGTTTGAATCCACAACATTGGTGAAAGTTAAAAATGGGCCAGTTGTATGAAACAAAACACAGTGAGGTGCTGCTGGAAGTTGAACCCAGGATCTCCTGTTTACGAGACAGGCGCTTTCAACCAGCTAAGCCACAGCACCTCTGGATCTGCAATAGTTGATTCAACTACTTGAAGCCTCTCAGAGTGACGGATAGACCTCCATAATGTAAACACGCCCAACGTGGGGCTCGAACCCACGACCCTGAGATTAAGAGTCTCATGCTCTACCGACTGAGCTAGCCGGGCTTACTGCTACGCAACCAGAGGCATTCTCGTCGGGGACCTTTGTGACCGTCATCGTTTCAAACGCTTGGCCTGTGTCCAGAAGGCTGACATTTTGTCCAGATACAGTTTCAAATGAATGTTTCAAATTTGATGGGTGTATAGTCTACAAACAAAGAGTGCCATGCTCCAACGCCTGAGCTATCCAGGCTTTAGCATGTTGCTTCCAGAGGCATTCTCGTCTGGGACCTTTGTGACGCTATACGTTTGAATCCACAACATTGGTGAAAGTTAAAAAGGGGCCAGTGGTATGAAACAAACACAGTGAGGTGCTGCTGGGAGTTGAACCCAGGATCTGCTGTTTACAAGACAGGCACTTTCAACCAGCTAAGCCACAGCACCTCTGGATCTGCAATAGTTGATTCAACTACTTGAAGCCTCTCAGAGTGACGGATAGACCTCCATAATGTAAACACGCCCAACGTGGGGCTCGAACCCACGACCCTGAGATTAAGAGTCTCATGCTCTACCGACTGAGCTAGCCGGGCTTACTGCTACGCAACCAGAGGCATTCTCGTCGGGGACCTTTGTGACCGTCATCGTTTCAAACGCTTGGCCTGTGTCCAGAAGGCTGTCATCTTGTCCAGATACAGTTTCAAATAAATGTTTCAAATTTGCTGGCTGTATAGTGTACAAACAAAGAGTTGCATGCTCCAAAGCCTGAGCTATCCAGGCTTAGCATGTTGCTTCCAGAGGCATTCTCGTCTGGGACCTTTGTGACGCTATACGTTTGAATCCACAACATTGGTGAAAGTTAAAAATGGGCCAGTTGTATGAAACAAAACACAGTGAGGTGCTGCTGGAAGTTGAACCCAGGATCTCCTGTTTACGAGACAGGCGCTTTCAACCAGCTAAGCCACAGCACCTCTGGATCTGCAATAGTTGATTCAACTACTTGAAGCCTCTCAGAGTGACGGATAGACCTCCATAATGTAAACACGCCCAACGTGGGGCTCGAACCCACGACCCTGAGATTAAGAGTCTCATGCTCTACCGACTGAGCTAGCCGGGCTTACTGCTACGCAACCAGAGGCATTCTCGTCGGGGACCTTTGTGACCGTCATCGTTTCAAACGCTTGGCCTGTGTCCAGAAGGCTGACATTTTGTCCAGATACAGTTTCAAATGAATGTTTCAAATTTGATGGGTGTATAGTCTACAAACAAAGAGTGCCATGCTCCAACGCCTGAGCTATCCAGGCTTTAGCATGTTGCTTCCAGAGGCATTCTCGTCTGGGACCTTTGTGACGCTAAACGTTTGAATCCACAACATTGGTGAAAGTTAAAAATGGGCCAGTTGTATGAAACAAACACAGTGAGGTGCTGCTGGGAGTTGAACCCAGGATCTGCTGTTTACAAGACAGGCACTTTCAACCAGCTAAGCCACAGCACCTCTGGATCTGCAATAGTTGATTCAACTACTTGAAGCCTCTCAGAGTGACGGATAGACCTCCATAATGTAAACACGCCCAACGTGGGGCTCGAACCCACGACCCTGAGATTAAGAGTCTCATGCTCTACCGACTGAGCTAGCCGGGCTTACTGCTACGCAACCAGAGGCATTCTCGTCGGGGACCTTTGTGACCGTCATCGTTTCAAACGCTTGGCCTGTGTCCAGAAGGCTGTCATCTTGTCCAGATACAGTTTCAAATAAATGTTTCAAATTTGCTGGCTGTATAGTGTACAAACAAAGAGTTGCATGCTCCAAAGCCTGAGCTATCCAGGCTTAGCATGTTGCTTCCAGAGGCATTCTCGTCTGGGACCTTTGTGACGCTATACGTTTGAATCCACAACATTGGTGAAAGTTAAAAATGGGCCAGTTGCATGAAACAAAACACAGTGAGGTGCTGCTGGAAGTTGAACCCAGGATCTCCTGTTTACGAGACAGGCGCTTTCAACCAGCTAAGCCACAGCACCTCTGGATCTGCAATAGTTGATTCAACTACTTGAAGCCTCTCAGAGTGACGGATAGACCTCCATAATGTAAACACGCCCAACGTGGGGCTCGAACCCACGACCCTGAGATTAAGAGTCTCATGCTCTACCGACTGAGCTAGCCGGGCTTACTGCTACGCAACCAGAGGCATTCTCGTCGGGGACCTTTGTGACCGTCATCGTTTCAAACGCTTGGCCTGTGTCCAGAAGGCTGACATTTTGTCCAGATACAGTTTCAAATGAATGTTTCAAATTTGATGGGTGTATAGTCTACAAACAAAGAGTGCCATGCTCCAACGCCTGAGCTATCCAGGCTTTAGCATGTTGCTTCCAGAGGCATTCTCGTCTGGGACCTTTGTGACGCTAAACGTTTGAATCCACAACATTGGTGAAAGTTAAAAATGGGCCAGTTGTATGAAACAAACACAGTGAGGTGCTGCTGGGAGTTGAACCCAGGATCTGCTGTTTACAAGACAGGCACTTTCAACCAGCTAAGCCACAGCACCTCTGGATCTGCAATAGTTGATTCAACTACTTGAAGCCTCTCAGAGTGACGGATAGACCTCCATAATGTAAACACGCCCAACGTGGGGCTCGAACCCACGACCCTGAGATTAAGAGTCTCATGCTCTACCGACTGAGCTAGCCGGGCTTACTGCTACGCAACCAGAGGCATTCTCGTCGGGGACCTTTGTGACCGTCATCGTTTCAAACGCTTGGCCTGTGGCCAGAAGGCTGACATTTTGTCCAGATACAGTTTCAAATGAATTTTTCAAATTTGCTGGGTGTATAGTCTACAAACAAAGAGTTGCATGCTCCAAAGCCTGAGCTATCCAGGCTTAGCATGTTGCTTCCAGAGGCGTTCTCGTCTGGGACCTTTGTGACGCTATACGTTTGAATCCACAACATTGGTGAAAGTTAAATATGGGCCAGTTGTATGAAACAAACACAGTGAGGTGCTTCTGGGAGTTGAACCCAGGATCTCCTGTTTACAAGACAGGCGCTTTCAACCACCTCTGGATCTGCAATAGTTGATTCAACTACTTGAAGCCTCTCAGAGTGACGGATAGACCTCCATAATGTAAACACGCCCAACGTGGGGCTCGAACCCACGACCCTGAGATTAAGAGTCTCATGCTCTACCGACTGAGCTAGCCGGGCTTACTGCTACGCAACCAGAGGCATTCTCGTCGGGGACCTTTGTGACCGTCATCGTTTCAAACGCTTGGCCTGTGTCCAGAAGGCTGACATTTTGTCCAGATACAGTTTCAAATGAATGTTTCAAATTTGATGGGTGTATAGTCTACAAACAAAGAGTGCCATGCTCCAACGCCTGAGCTATCCAGGCTTTAGCATGTTGCTTCCAGAGGCATTCTCGTCTGGGACCTTTGTGATGCTATACGTTTGAATCCACAACATTGGTGAAAGTTAAAAATGGGCCAGTTGTATGAAACAAACACAGTGAGGTGTTGCTGGGAGTTGAACCCAGGATCTCCTGTTTACGAGACAGGCGCTTTCAACCAGCTAAGCCACAGCACCTCTGGATCTGCAATAGTTGATTCAACTACTTGAAGCCTCTCAGAGTGACGGATAGACCTCCATAATGTAAACACGCCCAACGTGGGGCTCGAACCCACGACCCTGAGATTAAGAGTCTCATGCTCTACCGACTGAGCTAGCCGGGCTTTCTGCTACGCAACCAGCGGCATTCTCGTCGGGGACCTTTGTGACCGTCATCGTTTCAAACGCTTGGCCTGTGGCCAGAAGGCTGACATTTTGTCCAGATACAGTTTCAAATGAATGTTTCAAATTTGCTGGGTGTATAGTCTACAAACAAAGAGTTGCATGCTCCAAAGACTGAGCTATCCAGGCTTAGCATGTTGCTTCCAGAGGCGTTCTCGTCTGGGACCTTTGTGACGCTATACGTTTGAATCCACAACATTGGTGAAAGTTAAATATGGGCCAGTTGTATGAAACAAACACAGTGAGGTGCTTCTGGGAGTTGAACCCAGGATCTCCTGTTTACAAGACAGGCGCTTTCAACCACCTCTGGATCTGCAATAGTTGATTCAACTACTTGAAGCCTCTCAGAGTGACGGATAGACATCCATATTGTAACCACGCCCAACGTGGGGCTCGAACCCACGACCCTGAGATTAAGAGTCTCATGCTCTACCGACTGAGCTAGCCGGGCTTACTGCTATGCTAGCAGAGGCATTCTCGTCAGGGACATTTGTGACCGTCATCGTTTCAAACGCTTGGCCTGTGTCCAGAAGGCTGACATTTTGTCCAGATACAGTTTCAAATGAATGTTTCAAATTTGCTGGGTGTATAGTCTACAAACAAAGAGTGGCAAGCTCCAACGCCTGAGCTATCCAGGCTTTAGCATGTTGCTTCCAGAGACATTCTCGTCTGGGACCTTTGTGACGCTATACGTTTGAATCCACAACATTGGTGAAAGTTAACTATGGGCCAGTTGTATGAAACAAACACAGTGAGATGTTGCTGGGAGTTGAACCCAGGATCTCCTGTTTACAAGACAGGCGCTTTCAATCAGCAAAGCCACAGCACCTCTGGATCTGCAATAGTTGATTCAACTACTTGAAGCCTCTCAGAGTGACGGATAGGCCTCCATAATGTAAACACGCCCAACATGGGGCTCGAACCCACGACCCTGAGATTAAGAGTCTCATGCTCTACCGACTGAGCTAGCCGGGCTTACTGCTACGCAAACCGAGGCATTCTCGTCGGGGACATTTGTGACCGTCATCGTTTCAAAAGCTTGGCCTGTGTCCAGAAGGCTGACATTTTGTCCAGACACAGTTTCAAATGAATGTTTCAAATTTGCTGGGTGTATAGTCTACAAACAAAGAGTGGCATGCTCCAACGCCTGAGCTATTCAGGCTTTAGCATGTTGCTTCCAGAGGCATTCTCGTCTGGGACCTTTGTGACGCTATACGTTTGAATCCACAACATTGGTGAAAGTAAAAAATGGGCCAGTTGTATGAAACAAACACAGTGAGGTGCTGCTGGGAGTTGAACCCAGGATCTCCTGTTTACAAGACAGGCGCTTTCAACCAGCTAAGCCACAGCACCTCTGGATCTGCAATAGTTGATTCAACTACTTGAAGCCTCTCAGAGTGACGGATAGACCTCCATAATGTAAACACACCCAACGTGGGGCTCGAACCCACGACCCTGAGATTAAGAGTCTCATGCTCTACCGACTGAGCTAGCCGGGCTTACTGCTACGCAACCAGAGGCATTCTCGTCGGGGACCGTTGTGACCGTCATCGTTTCAAACGCTTGGCCTGTGTCCAGAAGGCTGACATTTTGTCCAGATACAGTTTCAAATAAATGTTTCAAATTTGCTGGGTGTATAGTCTACAAACAAAGAGTTGCATGCTCCAAAGCCTGAGCTATCCAGGCTTAGCATGTTGCTTCCAGAGGCGTTCTCGTCTGGGACCTTTGTGACGCTATACGTTTGAATCCACAACATTGGTGAAAGTTAAAAAAGGGCCAGTTGTATGAAACAAACACAGTGAGGTGCTGCTGGGAGTTGAACCCAGGATCTCCTGTTTACAAGACAGGCACTTTCAACCAGCTAAGCCACAGCACCTCTGGACCTGCAATAGTTGATTCAACTACTTGAAGCCTCTCAGAGTGACGGATAGGTCCCCATAATGTAAACACGCCCAACGTGGGGCTCGAACCCACGACCCTGAGATTAAGAGTCTCATGCTCTACCGACTGAGCTTGCCGGGCTTACTGCTACGCGACCAGAGGCATTCTCGTCGGGGACCTTTGTGACCGTCATCGTTTCAAACGCTTGGCCGGTGTCCAGAAGGCTGACATTTTGTCCAGATACAGTTTCAAATTAACGTTTCAAAATTGCTGGGTGTATAGTCTACAAACAAAGAGTTGCATGCTCCAAAGCCTGAGCTATCCAGGCTTAGCATGTTGCTTCCAGAGGCGTTCTCGTCTGGGACCTTTTGTGACGGTAAACATTTGAATCCACAACATTGGTGAAAGTAAAAAATGGGCCAGTTGTATGAAACAAACACAGTGAGGTGCTGCTGGGAGTTGAACCCAGGATCTCCTGTTTACGAGACAGGCGCTTTCAACCAGCTAAGCCACAGCACCTCTGGATCTGCAATAGTTGATTCAACTACTTGAAGCCTCTCAGAGTGACGGATAGACCTCCATAATGTAAACACGCCCAACGTGGGGCTCGAACCCACGACCCTGAGATTAAGAGTCTCATGCTCTACCGACTGAGCTAGCCGGGCTTACTGCTACGCAACCAGAGGCATTCTCGTCGGGGACCGTTGTGACCGTCATCGTTTCAAACGCTTGGCCTGTGTCCAGAAGGCTGACATTTTGTCCAGATACAGTTTCAAATAAATGTTTCAAATTTGCTGGGTGTATAGTCTACAAACAAAGAGTTGCATGCTCCAAAGCCTGAGCTATCCAGGCTTAGCATGTTGCTTCCAGAGGCGTTCTCGTCTGGGACCTTTGTGACGCTATACGTTTGAATCCACAACATTGGTGAAAGTTAAAAAAGGGCCAGTTGTATGAAACAAACACAGTGAGGTGCTGCTGGGAGTTGAACCCAGGATCTCCTGTTTACAAGACAGGCACTTTCAACCAGCTAAGCCACAGCACCTCTGGACCTGCAATAGTTGATTCAACTACTTGAAGCCTCTCAGAGTGACGGATAGGTCCCCATAATGTAAACACGCCCAACGTGGGGCTCGAACCCACGACCCTGAGATTAAGAGTCTCATGCTCTACCGACTGAGCTAGCCGGGCTTACTGCTACGCGACCAGAGGCATTCTCGTCGGGGACCTTTGTGACCATCATCGTTTCAAACGCTTGGCCGGTGTCCAGAAGGCTGACATTTTGTCCAGATACAGTTTCAAATGAACGTTTCAAAATTGCTGGGTGTATAGTCTACAAACAAAGAGTTGCATGCTCCAAAGCCTGAGCTATCCAGGCTTAGCATGTTGCTTCCAGAGGCGTTCTCGTCTGGGACCTTTTGTGACGGTAAACGTTTGAATCCACAACATTGGTGAAAGTAAAAAATGGGCCAGTTGTATGAAACAAACACAGTGAGGTGCTGCTGGGAGTTGAACCCAGGATCTCCTGTTTACGAGACAGGCGCTTTCAACCAGCTAAGCCACAGCACCTCTGGATCTGCAATAGTTGATTCAACTACTTGAAGCCTCTCAGAGTGACGGATAGACCTCCATAATGTAAACACGCCCAACGTGGGGCTCGAACCCACGACCCTGAGATTAAGAGTCTCATGCTCTACCGACTGAGCTAGCCGGGCTTACTGCTACGCAACCAGAGGCATTCTCGTCGGGGACCTTTGTGACCATCATCGTTTCAAACGCTTGGCCTGTGTCCAGAAGGCTGACATTTTGTCCAGATACAGTTTCAAATAAACGTTTCAAATTTGCTGGGTGTATAGTCTACAAACAAAGAGTGGCATGCTCCAACGCCTGAGCTATCCAGGCTTAGCATGTTGCTTCCAGAGGCGTTCTCGTCTGGGACCTTTGTGACGCTATACGTTTAAATGCACAACATTGGTGAAAGTTAAATATGGGCCAGTTGTATGAAACAAACACAGTGAGGTGTTGCTGGGAGATGAACCCAGGATCTCCTGTTTACAAGACAGGCGCTTCCAATCAGCAAAGCCACAGCACCTCTGGATCTGCAATAGTTGATTCAACTACTTGAAGCCTCTCAGAGTGACGGATAGGCCTCCATAATGTAAACACGCCCAACATGGGGTTCGAACCCACGACCCTGAGATTAAGAGTCTCATGCTCTACCGACTGAGCTAGCCGGGCTTACTGCTACTCAATCAGAGGCATTCTCGTCGGGGACCTTTGTGACCGTCATCGTTTCAAAAAGTTGGCCTGTGTCCAGAAGGCTGACATTTTGTCCAGATACAGTTTCAAATGAACGTTTCAAAATTGCTGGGTGTATAGTCTACAAACAAAGAGTTGCATGCTCCAAAGCCTGAGCTATCCAGGCTTAGCATGTTGCTTCCAGAGGCGTTCTCGTCTGGGACCTTTTGTGACGGTAAACGTTTGAATCCACAACATTGGTGAAAGTAAAAAATGGGCCAGTTGTATGAAACAAACACAGTGAGGTGCTGCTGGGAGTTGAACCCAGGATCTCCTGTTTACAAGACAGGCGCTTTCAACCAGCTAAGCCACAGCACCTCTGGATCTGCAATAGTTGATTCAACTACTTGAAGCCTCTCAGAGTGACGGATAGGTCCCCATAATGTAAACACGCCCAACATGGGGCTCGAACCCACGACCCTGAGATTAAGAGTCTCATGCTCTACCGACTGAGCTAGCCGGGCTTACTGCTACTCAATCAGAGGCATTCTCGTCGGGGACCTTTGTGACCGTCATCGTTTCAAAAAGTTGGCCTGTGTCCAGAAGGCTGACATTTTGTCCAGATACAGTTTCAAATGAATGTTTCAAATTTGCTGGGTGTATAGTCTACAAACAAAGAGTGGCATGCTCCAACGCCTGAGCTATTCAGGCTTTAGCATGTTGCTTCCAGAGGCATTCTCGACAGGGACCTTTGTGACGCTATACGTTTGAATCCACAACATTGGTGAAAGTAAAAAATGGGCCAGTTGTATGAAACAAACACAGTGAGGTGCTGCTGGGAGTTGAACCCAGGATCTCCTGTTTACAAGACAGGCGCTTTCAACCAGCTAAGCCACAGCACCTCTGGATCTGCAATAGTTGATTCAACTACTTGAAGCCTCTCAGAGTGACGGATAGACCTCCATAATGTAAACACGCCCAACGTGGGGCTCGAACCCACGACCCTGAGATTAAGAGTCTCATGCTCTACCGACTGAGCTAGCCGGGCTTACTGCTACGCAACCAGAGGCATTCTCGTCGGGGACCTTTGTGACCGTCATCGTTTCAAACGCTTGGCCTGTGTCCAGAAGGCTGACATTTTGTCCAGATACAGTTTCAAATAAATGTTTCAAATTTGCTGGGTGTATAGTCTACAAACAAAGAGTTGCATGCTCCAAAGCCTGAGCTATCCAGGCTTAGCATGTTGCTTCCAGAGGCGTTCTCGTCTGGGACCTTTGTGACGCTATACGTTTGAATGCACAACATTGGTGAAAGTTAAATATGGGCCAGTTGTATGAAACAAACACAGTGAGGTGTTGCTGGGAGTTGAACCCAGGATCTCCTGTTTACAAGACAGGCGCTTTCAATCAGCAAAGCCACAGCACCTCTGGATCTGCAATAGTTGATTCAACTACTTGAAGCCTCTCAGAGTGACGGATAGGCCTCCATAATGTAAACACGCCCAACATGGGGCTCGAACCCACGACCCTGAGATTAAGAGTCTCATGCTCTACCGACTGAGCTAGCCGGGCTTACTGCTACGCAACCAGAGGCATTCTCGTCGGGGACCTTTGTGACCGTCATCGTTTCAAACGCTTGGCCTGTGTCCAGAAGGCTGACATTTTGTCCAGATACAGTTTCAAATGAATGTTTCAAATTTGCTGGGTGTATAATCTACAAACAAAGAGGGCCATGCTCCAACGCCTGTGCTATCCAGGCTTAGCATGTTGCTTCCAGAGGCGTTCTCGTCTGGGACCTTTGTGACGCTATACGTTTGAATGCACAACATTGGTGAAAGTTAAAAAAGGGCCAGTTGTATGAAACAAACACAGTGAGGTGCTGCTGGGAGTTGAACCCAGGATCTCCTGTTTACAAGACAGGCGCTTTCAATCAGCAAAGCCACAGCACCTCTGGATCTGCAATAGTTGATTCAACTACTTGAAGCCTCTCAGAGTGACGGATAGGTCCCCATAATGTAAACACGCCCAACGTGGGGCTCGAACCCACGACCCTGAGATTAAGAGTCTCATGCTCTACCGACTGAGCTAGCCGGGCTTACTGCTGCGCAACCAGAGGCATTCTCGTCGGGGACCTTTGTGACCGTCATCGTTTCAAACGCTTGGCCTGTGTCCAGAAGGCTGACATTTTGTCCAGATACAGTTTCAAATGAATGTTTCAAATTTGCTGGGTGTATAATCTACAAACAAAGAGGGCCATGCTCCAACGCCTGTGCTATCCAGGCTTTAGCATGTTGCTTCCAGAGGCATTCTCGTCTGGGACCTTTGTGACGCTATACGTTTGAATCCACAACATTGGTGAAAGTTAAAAAAGGGCCAGTTGTATGAAACAAACACAGTGAGGTGCTGCTGGGAGTTGAACCCAGGATCTCCTGTTTACAAGACAGGCGCTTTCAACCAGCTAAGCCACAGCACCTCTGGATCTGCAATAGTTGATTCAACTACTTGAAGCCTCTCAGAGTGACGGATAGGTCCCCATAATGTAAACACGCCCAACGTGGGGCTCGAACCCACGACCCTGAGATTAAGAGTCTCATGCTCTACCGACTGAGCTAGCCGGGCTTACTGCTACTCAATCAGAGGCATTCTCGTCGGGGACCTTTGTGACCGTCATCGTTTCAAACGCTTGGCCTGTGTCCAGAAGGCTGACATTTTGTCCAGATACAGTTTCAAATGAATGTTTCAAATTTGCTGGGTGTATAGTCTACAAACAAAGAGTGGCATGCTGCAACGCCTGAGCTATTCAGGCTTTAGCATGTTGCTTCCAGAGGCGTTCTCGTCTGGGACCTTTGTGACGCTATACGTTTGAATCCACAACATTGGTGAAAGTAAAAAATGGGCCAGTTGTATGAAACAAACACAGTGAGGTGCTGCTGGGAGTTGAACCCAGGATCTCCTGTTTACAAGACAGGCGCTTTCAACCAGCTAAGCCACAGTACCTCTGGATCTGCAATAGTTGATTCAACTACTTGAAGCCTCTCAGAGTGACGGATAGACCTCCATAATGTAAACACGCCCAACGTGGGGCTCGAACCCACGACCCTGAGATTAAGAGTCTCATGCTCTACCGACTGAGCTAGCCGGGCTTACTGCTACGCAACCAGAGGCATTCTCGTCGGGGACCTTTGTGACCGTCATCGTTTCAAACGCTTGGCCTGTGTCCAGAAGGCTGACATTTTGTTCAGATACAGTTTCAAATGAATGTTTCAAATTTGCTGGGTGTATAGTCTACAAACAAAGAGTTGCATGCTCCAAAGCCTGAGCTATCCAGGCTTAGCATGTTGCTTCCAGAGGCATTCTCGTCTGGGACCTTTGTGACGCTATACGTTTGAATGCACAACATTGGTGAAAGTTAAATATGGGCCAGTTGTATGAAACAAACACAGTGAGGTGTTGCTGGGAGTTGAACCCAGGATCTCCTGTTTACAAGACAGGCGCTTTCAATCAGCAAAGCCACAGCACCTCTGGATCTGCAATAGTTGATTCAACTACTTGAAGCCTCTCAGAGTGACGGATAGGCCTCCATAATGTAAACACGCCCAACATGGGGCTCGAACCCACGACCCTGAGATTAAGAGTCTCATGCTCTACCGACTGAGCTAGCCGGGCTTACTGCTACTCAATCAGAGGCATTCTCGTCGGGGACCTTTGTGACCGTCATCGTTTCAAAAAGTTGGCCTGTGTCCAGAAGGCTGACATTTTGTAAAATACAGTTTCAAATGAACGTTTCAAAATTGCTGGGTGTATAGTCTACAAACAAAGAGTTGCATGCTCCAAAGCCTGAGCTATCCAGGCTTAGCATGTTGCTTCCAGAGGCGTTCTCGTCTGGGACCTTTTGTGACGGTAAACGTTTGAATCCACAACATTGGTGAAAGTAAAAAATGGGCCAGTTGTATGAAACAAACACAGTGAGGTGCTGCTGGGAGTTGAACCCAGGATCTCCTGTTTACAAGACAGGCGCTTTCAACCAGCTAAGCCACAGCACCTCTGGATCTGCAATAGTTGATTCAACTACTTGAAGCCTCTCAGAGTGACGGATAGGTCCCCATAATGTAAACACGCCCAACATGGGGCTCGAACCCACGACCCTGAGATTAAGAGTCTCATGCTCTACCGACTGAGCTAGCCGGGCTTACTGCTACTCAATCAGAGGCATTCTCGTCGGGGACCTTTGTGACCGTCATCGTTTCAAAAAGTTGGCCTGTGTCCAGAAGGCTGACATTTTGTCCAGATACAGTTTCAAATGAATGTTTCAAATTTGCTGGGTGTATAGTCTACAAACAAAGAGTGGCATGCTCCAACGCCTGAGCTATTCAGGCTTTAGCATGTTGCTTCCAGAGGCATTCTCGACAGGGACCTTTGTGACGCTATACGTTTGAATCCACAACATTGGTGAAAGTAAAAAATGGGCCAGTTGTATGAAACAAACACAGTGAGGTGCTGCTGGGAGTTGAACCCAGGATCTCCTGTTTACAAGACAGGCGCTTTCAACCAGCTAAGCCACAGCACCTCTGGATCTGCAATAGTTGATTCAACTACTTGAAGCCTCTCAGAGTGACGGATAGACCTCCATAATGTAAACACGCCCAACGTGGGGCTCGAACCCACGACCCTGAGATTAAGAGTCTCATGCTCTACCGACTGAGCTAGCCGGGCTTACTGCTACGCAACCAGAGGCATTCTCGTCGGGGACCTTTGTGACCGTCATCGTTTCAAACGCTTGGCCTGTGTCCAGAAGGCTGACATTTTGTCCAGATACAGTTTCAAATAAATGTTTCAAATTTGCTGGGTGTATAGTCTACAAACAAAGAGTTGCATGCTCCAAAGCCTGAGCTATCCAGGCTTAGCATGTTGCTTCCAGAGGCGTTCTCGTCTGGGACCTTTGTGACGCTATACGTTTGAATGCACAACATTGGTGAAAGTTAAATATGGGCCAGTTGTATGAAACAAACACAGTGAGGTGTTGCTGGGAGTTGAACCCAGGATCTCCTGTTTACAAGACAGGCGCTTTCAATCAGCAAAGCCACAGCACCTCTGGATCTGCAATAGTTGATTCAACTACTTGAAGCCTCTCAGAGTGACGGATAGGCCTCCATAATGTAAACACGCCCAACATGGGGCTCGAACCCACGACCCTGAGATTAAGAGTCTCATGCTCTACCGACTGAGCTAGCCGGGCTTACTGCTACGCAACCAGAGGCATTCTCGTCGGGGACCTTTGTGACCGTCATCGTTTCAAACGCTTGGCCTGTGTCCAGAAGGCTGACATTTTGTCCAGATACAGTTTCAAATGAATGTTTCAAATTTGCTGGGTGTATAATCTACAAACAAAGAGGGCCATGCTCCAACGCCTGTGCTATCCAGGCTTAGCATGTTGCTTCCAGAGGCGTTCTCGTCTGGGACCTTTGTGACGCTATACGTTTGAATGCACAACATTGGTGAAAGTTAAAAAAGGGCCAGTTGTATGAAACAAACACAGTGAGGTGCTGCTGGGAGTTGAACCCAGGATCTCCTGTTTACAAGACAGGCGCTTTCAATCAGCAAAGCCACAGCACCTCTGGATCTGCAATAGTTGATTCAACTACTTGAAGCCTCTCAGAGTGACGGATAGGTCCCCATAATGTAAACACGCCCAACGTGGGGCTCGAACCCACGACCCTGAGATTAAGAGTCTCATGCTCTACCGACTGAGCTAGCCGGGCTTACTGCTGCGCAACCAGAGGCATTCTCGTCGGGGACCTTTGTGACCGTCATCGTTTCAAACGCTTGGCCTGTGTCCAGAAGGCTGACATTTTGTCCAGATACAGTTTCAAATGAATGTTTCAAATTTGCTGGGTGTATAATCTACAAACAAAGAGGGCCATGCTCCAACGCCTGTGCTATCCAGGCTTTAGCATGTTGCTTCCAGAGGCATTCTCGTCTGGGACCTTTGTGACGCTATACGTTTGAATCCACAACATTGGTGAAAGTTAAAAAAGGGCCAGTTGTATGAAACAAACACAGTGAGGTGCTGCTGGGAGTTGAACCCAGGATCTCCTGTTTACAAGACAGGCGCTTTCAACCAGCTAAGCCACAGCACCTCTGGATCTGCAATAGTTGATTCAACTACTTGAAGCCTCTCAGAGTGACGGATAGGTCCCCATAATGTAAACACGCCCAACGTGGGGCTCGAACCCACGACCCTGAGATTAAGAGTCTCATGCTCTACCGACTGAGCTAGCCGGGCTTACTGCTACTCAATCAGAGGCATTCTCGTCGGGGACCTTTGTGACCGTCATCGTTTCAAACGCTTGGCCTGTGTCCAGAAGGCTGACATTTTGTCCAGATACAGTTTCAAATGAATGTTTCAAATTTGCTGGGTGTATAGTCTACAAACAAAGAGTGGCATGCTGCAACGCCTGAGCTATTCAGGCTTTAGCATGTTGCTTCCAGAGGCGTTCTCGTCTGGGACCTTTGTGACGCTATACGTTTGAATCCACAACATTGGTGAAAGTAAAAAATGGGCCAGTTGTATGAAACAAACACAGTGAGGTGCTGCTGGGAGTTGAACCCAGGATCTCCTGTTTACAAGACAGGCGCTTTCAACCAGCTAAGCCACAGCACCTCTGGATCTGCAATAGTTGATTCAACTACTTGAAGCCTCTCAGAGTGACGGATAGACCTCCATAATGTAAACACGCCCAACGTGGGGCTCGAACCCACGACCCTGAGATTAAGAGTCTCATGCTCTACCGACTGAGCTAGCCGGGCTTACTGCTACGCAACCAGAGGCATTCTCGTCGGGGACCTTTGTGACCGTCATCGTTTCAAACGCTTGGCCTGTGTCCAGAAGGCTGACATTTTGTTCAGATACAGTTTCAAATGAATGTTTCAAATTTGCTGGGTGTATAGTCTACAAACAAAGAGTTGCATGCTCCAAAGCCTGAGCTATCCAGGCTTAGCATGTTGCTTCCAGAGGCATTCTCGTCTGGGACCTTTGTGACGCTATACGTTTGAATGCACAACATTGGTGAAAGTTAAATATGGGCCAGTTGTATGAAACAAACACAGTGAGGTGTTGCTGGGAGTTGAACCCAGGATCTCCTGTTTACAAGACAGGCGCTTTCAATCAGCAAAGCCACAGCACCTCTGGATCTGCAATAGTTGATTCAACTACTTGAAGCCTCTCAGAGTGACGGATAGGCCTCCATAATGTAAACACGCCCAACATGGGGCTCGAACCCACGACCCTGAGATTAAGAGTCTCATGCTCTACCGACTGAGCTAGCCGGGCTTACTGCTACTCAATCAGAGGCATTCTCGTCGGGGACCTTTGTGACCGTCATCGTTTCAAAAAGTTGGCCTGTGTCCAGAAGGCTGACATTTTGTAAAATACAGTTTCAAATGAACGTTTCAAAATTGCTGGGTGTATAGTCTACAAACAAAGAGTTGCATGCTCCAAAGCCTGAGCTATCCAGGCTTAGCATGTTGCTTCCAGAGGCGTTCTCGTCTGGGACCTTTTGTGACGGTAAACGTTTGAATCCACAACATTGGTGAAAGTAAAAAATGGGCCAGTTGTATGAAACAAACACAGTGAGGTGCTGCTGGGAGTTGAACCCAGGATCTCCTGTTTACAAGACAGGCGCTTTCAACCAGCTAAGCCACAGCACCTCTGGATCTGCAATAGTTGATTCAACTACTTGAAGCCTCTCAGAGTGACGGATAGACCTCCATAATGTAAACACGCCCAACGTGGGGCTCGAACCCACGACCCTGAGATTAAGAGTCTCATGCTCTACCGACTGAGCTAGCCGGGCTTACTGCTAGTCAATCAGAGGCATTCTCGTCGGGGACCTTTGTGACCGTCATCGTTTCAAACGCTTGGCCTGTGTCCAGAAGGCTGACATTTTGTCCAGATACAGTTTCAAATGAACGTTTCAAATTTGCTGGGTGTATAGTCTACAAACAAAGAGTGCCATGCTCCAACGCCTGAGCTATCCAGGCTTTAGCATGTTGCTTCCAGAGGCATTCTCGTCTGGGACCTTTGTGACGCTATACGTTTGAATCCACAACATTGGTGAAAGTTAAAAAGGGGCCAGTTGTATGAAACAAACACAGTGAGGTGCTGCTGGGAGTTGAACCCAGGATCTCCTGTTTACAAGACAGGCACTTTCAACCAGCTAAGCCACAGCACCTCTGGATCTGCAATAGTTGATTCAACTACTTGAAGCCTCTCAGAGTGACGGATAGACCTCCATAATGCAAACACGCCCAACGTGGGGCTCGAACCCACGACCCTGAGATTAAGAGTCTCATGCTCTACCGACTGAGCTAGCCGGGCTTACTGCTACGCAACCAGAGGCATTCTCGTCGGGGACCTTTGTGACCGTCATCGTTTCAAACGCTTGGCCTGTGTCCAGAAGGCTGACATTTTGTCCAGATACAGTTTCAAATGAATGTTTCAAATTTGCTGGGTGTATAGTCTACAAACAAAGAGTTGCATGCTCCAAAGCCTGAGCTATCCAGGCTTAGCATGTTGCTTCCAGAGGCATTCTCGTCTGGGACCTTTGTGACGCTATACGTTTGAATCCACAACATTGGTGAAAGTAAAAAATGGGCCAGTTGTATGAAACAAACACAGTGAGGTGCTGCTGGGAGTTGAACCCAGGATCTCCTGTTTACAAGACAGGCGCTTTCAACCAGCTAAGCCACAGCACCTCTGGATCTGCAATAGTTGATTCAACTACTTGAAGCCTCTCAGAGTGACGGATAGGCCTCCATAATGTAAACACGCCCAACATGGGGCTCGAACCCACGACCCTGAGATTAAGAGTCTCATGCTCTACCGACTGAGCTAGCCGGGCTTACTGCTACTCAATCAGAGGCATTCTCGTCCGGGACCTTTGTGACCGTCATCGTTTCAAAAAGTTGGCCTGTGTCCAGAAGGCTGACATTTTGTTCAGATACAGTTTCAAATGAATGTTTCAAATTTGCTGGGTGTATAGTCTACAAACAAAGAGTTGCATGCTCCAAAGCCTGAGCTATCCAGGCTTAGCATGTTGCTTCCAGAGGCATTCTCGTCTGGGACCTTTGTGACGCTATACGTTTGAATGCACAACATTGGTGAAAGTTAAATATGGGCCAGTTGTATGAAACAAACACAGTGAGGTGTTGCTGGGAGTTGAACCCAGGATCTCCTGTTTACAAGACAGGCGCTTTCAATCAGCAAAGCCACAGCACCTCTGGATCTGCAATAGTTGATTCAACTACTTGAAGCCTCTCAGAGTGACGGATAGGCCTCCATAATGTAAACACGCCCAACATGGGGTTCGAACCCACGACCCTGAGATTAAGAGTCTCATGCTCTACCGACTGAGCTAGCCGGGCTTACTGCTACTCAATCAGAGGCATTCTCGTCGGGGACCTTTGTGACCGTCATCGTTTCAAAAAGTTGGCCTGTGTCCAGAAGGCTGACATTTTGTCCAGATACAGTTTCAAATGAACGTTTCAAAATTGCTGGGTGTATAGTCTACAAACAAAGAGTTGCATGCTCCAAAGCCTGAGCTATCCAGGCTTAGCATGTTGCTTCCAGAGGCGTTCTCGTCTGGGACCTTTTGTGACGGTAAACGTTTGAATCCACAACATTGGTGAAAGTAAAAAATGGGCCAGTTGTATGACACAAACACAGTGAGGTGCTGCTGGGAGTTGAACCCAGGATCTCCTGTTTACAAGACAGGCGCTTTCAACCAGCTAAGCCACAGCACCTCTGGATCTGCAATAGTTGATTCAACTACTTGAAGCCTCTCAGAGTGACGGATAGGTCCCCATAATGTAAACACGCCCAACATGGGGCTCGAACCCACGACCCTGAGATTAAGAGTCTCATGCTCTACCGACTGAGCTAGCCGGGCTTACTGCTACTCAATCAGAGGCATTCTCGTCGGGGACCTTTGTGACCGTCATCGTTTCAAAAAGTTGGCCTGTGTCCAGAAGGCTGACATTTTGTCCAGATACAGTTTCAAATGAATGTTTCAAATTTGCTGGGTGTATAGTCTACAAACAAAGAGTGGCATGCTCCAACGCCTGAGCTATTCAGGCTTTAGCATGTTGCTTCCAGAGGCATTCTCGACAGGGACCTTTGTGACGCTATACGTTTGAATCCACAACATTGGTGAAAGTAAAAAATGGGCCAGTTGTATGAAACAAACACAGTGAGGTGCTGCTGGGAGTTGAACCCAGGATCTCCTGTTTACAAGACAGGCGCTTTCAACCAGCTAAGCCACAGCACCTCTGGATCTGCAATAGTTGATTCAACTACTTGAAGCCTCTCAGAGTGACGGATAGACCTCCATAATGTAAACACGCCCAACGTGGGGCTCGAACCCACGACCCTGAGATTAAGAGTCTCATGCTCTACCGACTGAGCTAGCCGGGCTTACTGCTACGCAACCAGAGGCATTCTCGTCGGGGACCTTTGTGACCGTCATCGTTTCAAACGCTTGGCCTGTGTCCAGAAGGCTGACATTTTGTTCAGATACAGTTTCAAATGAATGTTTCAAATTTGCTGGGTGTATAGTCTACAAACAAAGAGTTGCATGCTCCAAAGCCTGAGCTATCCAGGCTTAGCATGTTGCTTCCAGAGGCATTCTCGTCTGGGACCTTTGTGACGCTATACGTTTGAATGCACAACATTGGTGAAAGTTAAATATGGGCCAGTTGTATGAAACAAACACAGTGAGGTGTTGCTGGGAGTTGAACCCAGGATCTCCTGTTTACAAGACAGGCGCTTTCAATCAGCAAAGCCACAGCACCTCTGGATCTGCAATAGTTGATTCAACTACTTGAAGCCTCTCAGAGTGACGGATAGGCCTCCATAATGTAAACACGCCCAACATGGGGCTCGAACCCACGACCCTGAGATTAAGAGTCTCATGCTCTACCGACTGAGCTAGCCGGGCTTACTGCTACTCAATCAGAGGCATTCTCGTCGGGGACCTTTGTGACCGTCATCGTTTCAAAAAGTTGGCCTGTGTCCAGAAGGCTGACATTTTGTAAAATACAGTTTCAAATGAACGTTTCAAAATTGCTGGGTGTATAGTCTACAAACAAAGAGTTGCATGCTCCAAAGCCTGAGCTATCCAGGCTTAGCATGTTGCTTCCAGAGGCGTTCTCGTCTGGGACCTTTTGTGACGGTAAACGTTTGAATCCACAACATTGGTGAAAGTAAAAAATGGGCCAGTTGTATGAAACAAACACAGTGAGGTGCTGCTGGGAGTTGAACCCAGGATCTCCTGTTTACAAGACAGGCGCTTTCAACCAGCTAAGCCACAGCACCTCTGGATCTGCAATAGTTGATTCAACTACTTGAAGCCTCTCAGAGTGACGGATAGACCTCCATAATGTAAACACGCCCAACGTGGGGCTCGAACCCACGACCCTGAGATTAAGAGTCTCATGCTCTACCGACTGAGCTAGCCGGGCTTACTGCTAGTCAATCAGAGGCATTCTCGTCGGGGACCTTTGTGACCGTCATCGTTTCAAACGCTTGGCCTGTGTCCAGAAGGCTGACATTTTGTCCAGATACAGTTTCAAATGAACGTTTCAAATTTGCTGGGTGTATAGTCTACAAACAAAGAGTGCCATGCTCCAACGCCTGAGCTATCCAGGCTTTAGCATGTTGCTTCCAGAGGCATTCTCGTCTGGGACCTTTGTGACGCTATACGTTTGAATCCACAACATTGGTGAAAGTTAAAAAGGGGCCAGTTGTATGAAACAAACACAGTGAGGTGCTGCTGGGAGTTGAACCCAGGATCTCCTGTTTACAAGACAGGCACTTTCAACCAGCTAAGCCACAGCACCTCTGGATCTGCAATAGTTGATTCAACTACTTGAAGCCTCTCAGAGTGACGGATAGACCTCCATAATGCAAACACGCCCAACGTGGGGCTCGAACCCACGACCCTGAGATTAAGAGTCTCATGCTCTACCGACTGAGCTAGCCGGGCTTACTGCTACGCAACCAGAGGCATTCTCGTCGGGGACCTTTGTGACCGTCATCGTTTCAAACGCTTGGCCTGTGTCCAGAAGGCTGACATTTTGTCCAGATACAGTTTCAAATGAATGTTTCAAATTTGCTGGGTGTATAGTCTACAAACAAAGAGTTGCATGCTCCAAAGCCTGAGCTATCCAGGCTTAGCATGTTGCTTCCAGAGGCATTCTCGTCTGGGACCTTTGTGACGCTATACGTTTGAATCCACAACATTGGTGAAAGTAAAAAATGGGCCAGTTGTATGAAACAAACACAGTGAGGTGCTGCTGGGAGTTGAACCCAGGATCTCCTGTTTACAAGACAGGCGCTTTCAACCAGCTAAGCCACAGCACCTCTGGATCTGCAATAGTTGATTCAACTACTTGAAGCCTCTCAGAGTGACGGATAGGCCTCCATAATGTAAACACGCCCAACATGGGGCTCGAACCCACGACCCTGAGATTAAGAGTCTCATGCTCTACCGACTGAGCTAGCCGGGCTTACTGCTACTCAATCAGAGGCATTCTCGTCCGGGACCTTTGTGACCGTCATCGTTTCAAAAAGTTGGCCTGTGTCCAGAAGGCTGACATTTTGTTCAGATACAGTTTCAAATGAATGTTTCAAATTTGCTGGGTGTATAGTCTACAAACAAAGAGTTGCATGCTCCAAAGCCTGAGCTATCCAGGCTTAGCATGTTGCTTCCAGAGGCATTCTCGTCTGGGACCTTTGTGACGCTATACGTTTGAATGCACAACATTGGTGAAAGTTAAATATGGGCCAGTTGTATGAAACAAACACAGTGAGGTGTTGCTGGGAGTTGAACCCAGGATCTCCTGTTTACAAGACAGGCGCTTTCAATCAGCAAAGCCACAGCACCTCTGGATCTGCAATAGTTGATTCAACTACTTGAAGCCTCTCAGAGTGACGGATAGGCCTCCATAATGTAAACACGCCCAACATGGGGTTCGAACCCACGACCCTGAGATTAAGAGTCTCATGCTCTACCGACTGAGCTAGCCGGGCTTACTGCTACTCAATCAGAGGCATTCTCGTCGGGGACCTTTGTGACCGTCATCGTTTCAAAAAGTTGGCCTGTGTCCAGAAGGCTGACATTTTGTCCAGATACAGTTTCAAATGAACGTTTCAAAATTGCTGGGTGTATAGTCTACAAACAAAGAGTTGCATGCTCCAAAGCCTGAGCTATCCAGGCTTAGCATGTTGCTTCCAGAGGCGTTCTCGTCTGGGACCTTTTGTGACGGTAAACGTTTGAATCCACAACATTGGTGAAAGTAAAAAATGGGCCAGTTGTATGACACAAACACAGTGAGGTGCTGCTGGGAGTTGAACCCAGGATCTCCTGTTTACAAGACAGGCGCTTTCAACCAGCTAAGCCACAGCACCTCTGGATCTGCAATAGTTGATTCAACTACTTGAAGCCTCTCAGAGTGACGGATAGGTCCCCATAATGTAAACACGCCCAACATGGGGCTCGAACCCACGACCCTGAGATTAAGAGTCTCATGCTCTACCGACTGAGCTAGCCGGGCTTACTGCTACTCAATCAGAGGCATTCTCGTCGGGGACCTTTGTGACCGTCATCGTTTCAAAAAGTTGGCCTGTGTCCAGAAGGCTGACATTTTGTCCAGATACAGTTTCAAATGAATGTTTCAAATTTGCTGGGTGTATAGTCTACAAACAAAGAGTGGCATGCTCCAACGCCTGAGCTATTCAGGCTTTAGCATGTTGCTTCCAGAGGCATTCTCGACAGGGACCTTTGTGACGCTATACGTTTGAATCCACAACATTGGTGAAAGTAAAAAATGGGCCAGTTGTATGAAACAAACACAGTGAGGTGCTGCTGGGAGTTGAACCCAGGATCTCCTGTTTACAAGACAGGCGCTTTCAACCAGCTAAGCCACAGCACCTCTGGATCTGCAATAGTTGATTCAACTACTTGAAGCCTCTCAGAGTGACGGATAGACCTCCATAATGTAAACACGCCCAACGTGGGGCTCGAACCCACGACCCTGAGATTAAGAGTCTCATGCTCTACCGACTGAGCTAGCCGGGCTTACTGCTACGCAACCAGAGGCATTCTCGTCGGGGACCTTTGTGACCGTCATCGTTTCAAACGCTTGGCCTGTGTCCAGAAGGCTGACATTTTGTCCAGATACAGTTTCAAATAAATGTTTCAAATTTGCTGGGTGTATAGTCTACAAACAAAGAGTTGCATGCTCCAAAGCCTGAGCTATCCAGGCTTAGCATGTTGCTTCCAGAGGCGTTCTCGTCTGGGACCTTTGTGACGCTATACGTTTGAATGCACAACATTGGTGAAAGTTAAATATGGGCCAGTTGTATGAAACAAACACAGTGAGGTGTTGCTGGGAGTTGAACCCAGGATCTCCTGTTTACAAGACAGGCGCTTTCAATCAGCAAAGCCACAGCACCTCTGGATCTGCAATAGTTGATTCAACTACTTGAAGCCTCTCAGAGTGACGGATAGGCCTCCATAATGTAAACACGCCCAACATGGGGCTCGAACCCACGACCCTGAGATTAAGAGTCTCATGCTCTACCGACTGAGCTAGCCGGGCTTACTGCTACGCAACCAGAGGCATTCTCGTCGGGGACCTTTGTGACCGTCATCGTTTCAAACGCTTGGCCTGTGTCCAGAAGGCTGACATTTTGTCCAGATACAGTTTCAAATGAATGTTTCAAATTTGCTGGGTGTATAATCTACAAACAAAGAGGGCCATGCTCCAACGCCTGTGCTATCCAGGCTTAGCATGTTGCTTCCAGAGGCGTTCTCGTCTGGGACCTTTGTGACGCTATACGTTTGAATGCACAACATTGGTGAAAGTTAAAAAAGGGCCAGTTGTATGAAACAAACACAGTGAGGTGCTGCTGGGAGTTGAACCCAGGATCTCCTGTTTACAAGACAGGCGCTTTCAATCAGCAAAGCCACAGCACCTCTGGATCTGCAATAGTTGATTCAACTACTTGAAGCCTCTCAGAGTGACGGATAGGTCCCCATAATGTAAACACGCCCAACGTGGGGCTCGAACCCACGACCCTGAGATTAAGAGTCTCATGCTCTACCGACTGAGCTAGCCGGGCTTACTGCTGCGCAACCAGAGGCATTCTCGTCGGGGACCTTTGTGACCGTCATCGTTTCAAACGCTTGGCCTGTGTCCAGAAGGCTGACATTTTGTCCAGATACAGTTTCAAATGAATGTTTCAAATTTGCTGGGTGTATAATCTACAAACAAAGAGGGCCATGCTCCAACGCCTGTGCTATCCAGGCTTTAGCATGTTGCTTCCAGAGGCATTCTCGTCTGGGACCTTTGTGACGCTATACGTTTGAATCCACAACATTGGTGAAAGTTAAAAAAGGGCCAGTTGTATGAAACAAACACAGTGAGGTGCTGCTGGGAGTTGAACCCAGGATCTCCTGTTTACAAGACAGGCGCTTTCAACCAGCTAAGCCACAGCACCTCTGGATCTGCAATAGTTGATTCAACTACTTGAAGCCTCTCAGAGTGACGGATAGGTCCCCATAATGTAAACACGCCCAACGTGGGGCTCGAACCCACGACCCTGAGATTAAGAGTCTCATGCTCTACCGACTGAGCTAGCCGGGCTTACTGCTACTCAATCAGAGGCATTCTCGTCGGGGACCTTTGTGACCGTCATCGTTTCAAACGCTTGGCCTGTGTCCAGAAGGCTGACATTTTGTCCAGATACAGTTTCAAATGAATGTTTCAAATTTGCTGGGTGTATAGTCTACAAACAAAGAGTGGCATGCTGCAACGCCTGAGCTATTCAGGCTTTAGCATGTTGCTTCCAGAGGCGTTCTCGTCTGGGACCTTTGTGACGCTATACGTTTGAATCCACAACATTGGTGAAAGTAAAAAATGGGCCAGTTGTATGAAACAAACACAGTGAGGTGCTGCTGGGAGTTGAACCCAGGATCTCCTGTTTACAAGACAGGCGCTTTCAACCAGCTAAGCCACAGCACCTCTGGATCTGCAATAGTTGATTCAACTACTTGAAGCCTCTCAGAGTGACGGATAGACCTCCATAATGTAAACACGCCCAACGTGGGGCTCGAACCCACGACCCTGAGATTAAGAGTCTCATGCTCTACCGACTGAGCTAGCCGGGCTTACTGCTACGCAACCAGAGGCATTCTCGTCGGGGACCTTTGTGACCGTCATCGTTTCAAACGCTTGGCCTGTGTCCAGAAGGCTGACATTTTGTTCAGATACAGTTTCAAATGAATGTTTCAAATTTGCTGGGTGTATAGTCTACAAACAAAGAGTTGCATGCTCCAAAGCCTGAGCTATCCAGGCTTAGCATGTTGCTTCCAGAGGCATTCTCGTCTGGGACCTTTGTGACGCTATACGTTTGAATGCACAACATTGGTGAAAGTTAAATATGGGCCAGTTGTATGAAACAAACACAGTGAGGTGTTGCTGGGAGTTGAACCCAGGATCTCCTGTTTACAAGACAGGCGCTTTCAATCAGCAAAGCCACAGCACCTCTGGATCTGCAATAGTTGATTCAACTACTTGAAGCCTCTCAGAGTGACGGATAGGCCTCCATAATGTAAACACGCCCAACATGGGGCTCGAACCCACGACCCTGAGATTAAGAGTCTCATGCTCTACCGACTGAGCTAGCCGGGCTTACTGCTACTCAATCAGAGGCATTCTCGTCGGGGACCTTTGTGACCGTCATCGTTTCAAAAAGTTGGCCTGTGTCCAGAAGGCTGACATTTTGTAAAATACAGTTTCAAATGAACGTTTCAAAATTGCTGGGTGTATAGTCTACAAACAAAGAGTTGCATGCTCCAAAGCCTGAGCTATCCAGGCTTAGCATGTTGCTTCCAGAGGCGTTCTCGTCTGGGACCTTTTGTGACGGTAAACGTTTGAATCCACAACATTGGTGAAAGTAAAAAATGGGCCAGTTGTATGAAACAAACACAGTGAGGTGCTGCTGGGAGTTGAACCCAGGATCTCCTGTTTACAAGACAGGCGCTTTCAACCAGCTAAGCCACAGCACCTCTGGATCTGCAATAGTTGATTCAACTACTTGAAGCCTCTCAGAGTGACGGATAGACCTCCATAATGTAAACACGCCCAACGTGGGGCTCGAACCCACGACCCTGAGATTAAGAGTCTCATGCTCTACCGACTGAGCTAGCCGGGCTTACTGCTAGTCAATCAGAGGCATTCTCGTCGGGGACCTTTGTGACCGTCATCGTTTCAAACGCTTGGCCTGTGTCCAGAAGGCTGACATTTTGTCCAGATACAGTTTCAAATGAACGTTTCAAATTTGCTGGGTGTATAGTCTACAAACAAAGAGTGCCATGCTCCAACGCCTGAGCTATCCAGGCTTTAGCATGTTGCTTCCAGAGGCATTCTCGTCTGGGACCTTTGTGACGCTATACGTTTGAATCCACAACATTGGTGAAAGTTAAAAAGGGGCCAGTTGTATGAAACAAACACAGTGAGGTGCTGCTGGGAGTTGAACCCAGGATCTCCTGTTTACAAGACAGGCGCTTTCAACCAGCTAAGCCACAGCACCTCTGGATCTGCAATAGTTGATTCAACTACTTGAAGCCTCTCAGAGTGACGGATAGACCTCCATAATGCAAACACGCCCAACGTGGGGCTCGAACCCACGACCCTGAGATTAAGAGTCTCATGCTCTACCGACTGAGCTAGCCGGGCTTACTGCTACTCAATCAGAGGCATTCTCGTCGGGGACCTTTGTGACCGTCATCGTTTCAAAAAGTTGGCCTGTGTCCAGAAGGCTGACATTTTGTTCAGATACAGTTTCAAATGAATGTTTCAAATTTGCTGGGTGTATAGTCTACAAACAAAGAGTTGCATGCTCCAAAGCCTGAGCTATCCAGGCTTAGCATGTTGCTTCCAGAGGCATTCTCGTCTGGGACCTTTGTGACGCTATACGTTTGAATGCACAACATTGGTGAAAGTTAAATATGGGCCAGTTGTATGAAACAAACACAGTGAGGTGTTGCTGGGAGTTGAACCCAGGATCTCCTGTTTACAAGACAGGCGCTTTCAATCAGCAAAGCCACAGCACCTCTGGATCTGCAATAGTTGATTCAACTACTTGAAGCCTCTCAGAGTGACGGATAGGCCTCCATAATGTAAACACGCCCAACATGGGGCTCGAACCCACGACCCTGAGATTAAGAGTCTCATGCTCTACCGACTGAGCTAGCCGGGCTTACTGCTACTCAATCAGAGGCATTCTCGTCGGGGACCTTTGTGACCGTCATCGTTTCAAAAAGTTGGCCTGTGTCCAGAAGGCTGACATTTTGTCCAGATACAGTTTCAAATGAACGTTTCAAAATTGCTGGGTGTATAGTCTACAAACAAAGAGTTGCATGCTCCAAAGCCTGAGCTATCCAGGCTTAGCATGTTGCTTCCAGAGGCGTTCTCGTCTGGGACCTTTTGTGACGGTAAACGTTTGAATCCACAACATTGGTGAAAGTAAAAAATGGGCCAGTTGTATGAAACAAACACAGTGAGGTGCTGCTGGGAGTTGAACCCAGGATCTCCTGTTTACAAGACAGGCGCTTTCAACCAGCTAAGCCACAGCACCTCTGGATCTGCAATAGTTGATTCAACTACTTGAAGCCTCTCAGAGTGACGGATAGGTCCCCATAATGTAAACACGCCCAACATGGGGCTCGAACCCACGACCCTGAGATTAAGAGTCTCATGCTCTACCGACTGAGCTAGCCGGGCTTACTGCTACTCAATCAGAGGCATTCTCGTCGGGGACCTTTGTGACCGTCATCGTTTCAAAAAGTTGGCCTGTGTCCAGAAGGCTGACATTTTGTCCAGATACAGTTTCAAATGAATGTTTCAAATTTGCTGGGTGTATAGTCTACAAACAAAGAGTGGCATGCTCCAACGCCTGAGCTATTCAGGCTTTAGCATGTTGCTTCCAGAGGCATTCTCGACAGGGACCTTTGTGACGCTATACGTTTGAATCCACAACATTGGTGAAAGTAAAAAATGGGCCAGTTGTATGAAACAAACACAGTGAGGTGCTGCTGGGAGTTGAACCCAGGATCTCCTGTTTACAAGACAGGCGCTTTCAACCAGCTAAGCCACAGCACCTCTGGATCTGCAATAGTTGATTCAACTACTTGAAGCCTCTCAGAGTGACGGATAGACCTCCATAATGTAAACACGCCCAACGTGGGGCTCGAACCCACGACCCTGAGATTAAGAGTCTCATGCTCTACCGACTGAGCTAGCCGGGCTTACTGCTACGCAACCAGAGGCATTCTCGTCGGGGACCTTTGTGACCGTCATCGTTTCAAACGCTTGGCCTGTGTCCAGAAGGCTGACATTTTGTCCAGATACAGTTTCAAATAAATGTTTCAAATTTGCTGGGTGTATAGTCTACAAACAAAGAGTTGCATGCTCCAAAGCCTGAGCTATCCAGGCTTAGCATGTTGCTTCCAGAGGCGTTCTCGTCTGGGACCTTTGTGACGCTATACGTTTGAATGCACAACATTGGTGAAAGTTAAATATGGGCCAGTTGTATGAAACAAACACAGTGAGGTGTTGCTGGGAGTTGAACCCAGGATCTCCTGTTTACAAGACAGGCGCTTTCAATCAGCAAAGCCACAGCACCTCTGGATCTGCAATAGTTGATTCAACTACTTGAAGCCTCTCAGAGTGACGGATAGGCCTCCATAATGTAAACACGCCCAACATGGGGCTCGAACCCACGACCCTGAGATTAAGAGTCTCATGCTCTACCGACTGAGCTAGCCGGGCTTACTGCTACGCAACCAGAGGCATTCTCGTCGGGGACCTTTGTGACCGTCATCGTTTCAAACGCTTGGCCTGTGTCCAGAAGGCTGACATTTTGTCCAGATACAGTTTCAAATGAATGTTTCAAATTTGCTGGGTGTATAATCTACAAACAAAGAGGGCCATGCTCCAACGCCTGTGCTATCCAGGCTTAGCATGTTGCTTCCAGAGGCGTTCTCGTCTGGGACCTTTGTGACGCTATACGTTTGAATGCACAACATTGGTGAAAGTTAAAAAAGGGCCAGTTGTATGAAACAAACACAGTGAGGTGCTGCTGGGAGTTGAACCCAGGATCTCCTGTTTACAAGACAGGCGCTTTCAACCAGCTAAGCCACAGCACCTCTGGATCTGCAATAGTTGATTCAACTACTTGAAGCCTCTCAGAGTGACGGATAGACCTCCATAATGTAAACACGCCCAACGTGGGGCTCGAACCCACGACCCTGAGATTAAGAGTCTCATGCTCTACCGACTGAGCTAGCCGGGCTTACTGCTACGCAACCAGAGGCATTCTCGTCGGGGACCTTTGTGACCGTCATCGTTTCAAACGCTTGGCCTGTGTCCAGAAGGCTGACATTTTGTCCAGATACAGTTTCAAATAAATGTTTCAAATTTGCTGGGTGTATAGTCTACAAACAAAGAGTTGCATGCTCCAAAGCCTGAGCTATCCAGGCTTAGCATGTTGCTTCCAGAGGCGTTCTCGTCTGGGACCTTTGTGACGCTATACGTTTGAATGCACAACATTGGTGAAAGTTAAATATGGGCCAGTTGTATGAAACAAACACAGTGAGGTGTTGCTGGGAGTTGAACCCAGGATCTCCTGTTTACAAGACAGGCGCTTTCAATCAGCAAAGCCACAGCACCTCTGGATCTGCAATAGTTGATTCAACTACTTGAAGCCTCTCAGAGTGACGGATAGGCCTCCATAATGTAAACACGCCCAACATGGGGCTCGAACCCACGACCCTGAGATTAAGAGTCTCATGCTCTACCGACTGAGCTAGCCGGGCTTACTGCTACGCAACCAGAGGCATTCTCGTCGGGGACCTTTGTGACCGTCATCGTTTCAAACGCTTGGCCTGTGTCCAGAAGGCTGACATTTTGTCCAGATACAGTTTCAAATGAATGTTTCAAATTTGCTGGGTGTATAATCTACAAACAAAGAGGGCCATGCTCCAACGCCTGTGCTATCCAGGCTTTAGCATGTTGCTTCCAGAGGCATTCTCGTCTGGGACCTTTGTGACGCTATACGTTTGAATCCACAACATTGGTGAAAGTTAAAAAAGGGCCAGTTGTATGAAACAAACACAGTGAGGTGCTGCTGGGAGTTGAACCCAGGATCTCCTGTTTACAAGACAGGCGCTTTCAACCAGCTAAGCCACAGCACCTCTGGATCTGCAATAGTTGATTCAACTACTTGAAGCCTCTCAGAGTGACGGATAGGTCCCCATAATGTAAACACGCCCAACGTGGGGCTCGAACCCACGACCCTGAGATTAAGAGTCTCATGCTCTACCGACTGAGCTAGCCGGGCTTACTGCTACTCAATCAGAGGCATTCTCGTCGGGGACCTTTGTGACCGTCATCGTTTCAAACGCTTGGCCTGTGTCCAGAAGGCTGACATTTTGTCCAGATACAGTTTCAAATGAATGTTTCAAATTTGCTGGGTGTATAGTCTACAAACAAAGAGTGGCATGCTGCAACGCCTGAGCTATTCAGGCTTTAGCATGTTGCTTCCAGAGGCGTTCTCGTCTGGGACCTTTGTGACGCTATACGTTTGAATCCACAACATTGGTGAAAGTAAAAAATGGGCCAGTTGTATGAAACAAACACAGTGAGGTGCTGCTGGGAGTTGAACCCAGGATCTCCTGTTTACAAGACAGGCGCTTTCAACCAGCTAAGCCACAGCACCTCTGGATCTGCAATAGTTGATTCAACTACTTGAAGCCTCTCAGAGTGACGGATAGACCTCCATAATGTAAACACGCCCAACGTGGGGCTCGAACCCACGACCCTGAGATTAAGAGTCTCATGCTCTACCGACTGAGCTAGCCGGGCTTACTGCTACGCAACCAGAGGCATTCTCGTCGGGGACCTTTGTGACCGTCATCGTTTCAAACGCTTGGCCTGTGTCCAGAAGGCTGACATTTTGTTCAGATACAGTTTCAAATGAATGTTTCAAATTTGCTGGGTGTATAGTCTACAAACAAAGAGTTGCATGCTCCAAAGCCTGAGCTATCCAGGCTTAGCATGTTGCTTCCAGAGGCATTCTCGTCTGGGACCTTTGTGACGCTATACGTTTGAATGCACAACATTGGTGAAAGTTAAATATGGGCCAGTTGTATGAAACAAACACAGTGAGGTGTTGCTGGGAGTTGAACCCAGGATCTCCTGTTTACAAGACAGGCGCTTTCAATCAGCAAAGCCACAGCACCTCTGGATCTGCAATAGTTGATTCAACTACTTGAAGCCTCTCAGAGTGACGGATAGGCCTCCATAATGTAAACACGCCCAACATGGGGCTCGAACCCACGACCCTGAGATTAAGAGTCTCATGCTCTACCGACTGAGCTAGCCGGGCTTACTGCTACTCAATCAGAGGCATTCTCGTCGGGGACCTTTGTGACCGTCATCGTTTCAAAAAGTTGGCCTGTGTCCAGAAGGCTGACATTTTGTAAAATACAGTTTCAAATGAACGTTTCAAAATTGCTGGGTGTATAGTCTACAAACAAAGAGTTGCATGCTCCAAAGCCTGAGCTATCCAGGCTTAGCATGTTGCTTCCAGAGGCGTTCTCGTCTGGGACCTTTTGTGACGGTAAACGTTTGAATCCACAACATTGGTGAAAGTAAAAAATGGGCCAGTTGTATGAAACAAACACAGTGAGGTGCTGCTGGGAGTTGAACCCAGGATCTCCTGTTTACAAGACAGGCGCTTTCAACCAGCTAAGCCACAGCACCTCTGGATCTGCAATAGTTGATTCAACTACTTGAAGCCTCTCAGAGTGACGGATAGACCTCCATAATGTAAACACGCCCAACGTGGGGCTCGAACCCACGACCCTGAGATTAAGAGTCTCATGCGCTACCGACTGAGCTAGCCGGGCTTACTGCTAGTCAATCAGAGGCATTCTCGTCGGGGACCTTTGTGACCGTCATCGTTTCAAACGCTTGGCCTGTGTCCAGAAGGCTGACATTTTGTCCAGATACAGTTTCAAATGAACGTTTCAAATTTGCTGGGTGTATAGTCTACAAACAAAGAGTGCCATGCTCCAACGCCTGAGCTATCCAGGCTTTAGCATGTTGCTTCCAGAGGCATTCTCGTCTGGGACCTTTGTGACGCTATACGTTTGAATCCACAACATTGGTGAAAGTTAAAAAGGGGCCAGTTGTATGAAACAAACACAGTGAGGTGCTGCTGGGAGTTGAACCCAGGATCTCCTGTTTACAAGACAGGCGCTTTCAACCAGCTAAGCCACAGCACCTCTGGATCTGCAATAGTTGATTCAACTACTTGAAGCCTCTCAGAGTGACGGATAGACCTCCATAATGCAAACACGCCCAACGTGGGGCTCGAACCCACGACCCTGAGATTAAGAGTCTCATGCTCTACCGACTGAGCTAGCCGGGCTTACTGCTACGCAACCAGAGGCATTCTCGTCGGGGACCTTTGTGACCGTCATCGTTTCAAACGCTTGGCCTGTGTCCAGAAGGCTGACATTTTGTCCAGATACAGTTTCAAATGAATGTTTCAAATTTGCTGGGTGTATAGTCTACAAACAAAGAGTTGCATGCTCCAAAGCCTGAGCTATCCAGGCTTAGCATGTTGCTTCCAGAGGCATTCTCGTCTGGGACCTTTGTGACGCTATACGTTTGAATCCACAACATTGGTGAAAGTAAAAAATGGGCCAGTTGTATGAAACAAACACAGTGAGGTGCTGCTGGGAGTTGAACCCAGGATCTCCTGTTTACAAGACAGGCGCTTTCAACCAGCTAAGCCACAGCACCTCTGGATCTGCAATAGTTGATTCAACTACTTGAAGCCTCTCAGAGTGACGGATAGGCCTCCATAATGTAAACACGCCCAACATGGGGCTCGAACCCACGACCCTGAGATTAAGAGTCTCATGCTCTACCGACTGAGCTAGCCGGGCTTACTGCTACTCAATCAGAGGCATTCTCGTCCGGGACCTTTGTGACCGTCATCGTTTCAAAAAGTTGGCCTGTGTCCAGAAGGCTGACATTTTGTTCAGATACAGTTTCAAATGAATGTTTCAAATTTGCTGGGTGTATAGTCTACAAACAAAGAGTTGCATGCTCCAAAGCCTGAGCTATCCAGGCTTAGCATGTTGCTTCCAGAGGCATTCTCGTCTGGGACCTTTGTGACGCTATACGTTTGAATGCACAAAATTGGTGAAAGTTAAATATGGGCCAGTTGTATGAAACAAACACAGTGAGGTGTTGCTGGGAGTTGAACCCAGGATCTCCTGTTTACAAGACAGGCGCTTTCAATCAGCAAAGCCACAGCACCTCTGGATCTGCAATAGTTGATTCAACTACTTGAAGCCTCTCAGAGTGACGGATAGGCCTCCATAATGTAAACACGCCCAACATGGGGTTCGAACCCACGACCCTGAGATTAAGAGTCTCATGCTCTACCGACTGAGCTAGCCGGGCTTACTGCTACTCAATCAGAGGCATTCTCGTCGGGGACCTTTGTGACCGTCATCGTTTCAAAAAGTTGGCCTGTGTCCAGAAGGCTGACATTTTGTCCAGATACAGTTTCAAATGAACGTTTCAAAATTGCTGGGTGTATAGTCTACAAACAAAGAGTTGCATGCTCCAAAGCCTGAGCTATCCAGGCTTAGCATGTTGCTTCCAGAGGCGTTCTCGTCTGGGACCTTTTGTGACGGTAAACGTTTGAATCCACAACATTGGTGAAAGTAAAAAATGGGCCAGTTGTATGACACAAACACAGTGAGGTGCTGCTGGGAGTTGAACCCAGGATCTCCTGTTTACAAGACAGGCGCTTTCAACCAGCTAAGCCACAGCACCTCTGGATCTGCAATAGTTGATTCAACTACTTGAAGCCTCTCAGAGTGACGGATAGGTCCCCATAATGTAAACACGCCCAACATGGGGCTCGAACCCACGACCCTGAGATTAAGAGTCTCATGCTCTACCGACTGAGCTAGCCGGGCTTACTGCTACTCAATCAGAGGCATTCTCGTCGGGGACCTTTGTGACCGTCATCGTTTCAAAAAGTTGGCCTGTGTCCAGAAGGCTGACATTTTGTCCAGATACAGTTTCAAATGAATGTTTCAAATTTGCTGGGTGTATAGTCTACAAACAAAGAGTGGCATGCTCCAACGCCTGAGCTATTCAGGCTTTAGCATGTTGCTTCCAGAGGCATTCTCGACAGGGACCTTTGTGACGCTATACGTTTGAATCCACAACATTGGTGAAAGTAAAAAATGGGCCAGTTGTATGAAACAAACACAGTGAGGTGCTGCTGGGAGTTGAACCCAGGATCTCCTGTTTACAAGACAGGCGCTTTCAACCAGCTAAGCCACAGCACCTCTGGATCTGCAATAGTTGATTCAACTACTTGAAGCCTCTCAGAGTGACGGATAGACCTCCATAATGTAAACACGCCCAACGTGGGGCTCGAACCCACGACCCTGAGATTAAGAGTCTCATGCTCTACCGACTGAGCTAGCCGGGCTTACTGCTACGCAACCAGAGGCATTCTCGTCGGGGACCTTTGTGACCGTCATCGTTTCAAACGCTTGGCCTGTGTCCAGAAGGCTGACATTTTGTCCAGATACAGTTTCAAATAAATGTTTCAAATTTGCTGGGTGTATAGTCTACAAACAAAGAGTTGCATGCTCCAAGCCTGAGCTATCCAGGCTTAGCATGTTGCTTCCAGAGGCGTTCTCGTCTGGGACCTTTGTGACGCTATACGTTTGAATGCACAACATTGGTGAAAGTTAAATATGGGCCAGTTGTATGAAACAAACACAGTGAGGTGTTGCTGGGAGTTGAACCCAGGATCTCCTGTTTACAAGACAGGCGCTTTCAATCAGCAAAGCCACAGCACCTCTGGATCTGCAATAGTTGATTCAACTACTTGAAGCCTCTCAGAGTGACGGATAGGCCTCCATAATGTAAACACGCCCAACATGGGGCTCGAACCCACGACCCTGAGATTAAGAGTCTCATGCTCTACCGACTGAGCTAGCCGGGCTTACTGCTACGCAACCAGAGGCATTCTCGTCGGGGACCTTTGTGACCGTCATCGTTTCAAACGCTTGGCCTGTGTCCAGAAGGCTGACATTTTGTCCAGATACAGTTTCAAATGAATGTTTCAAATTTGCTGGGTGTATAATCTACAAACAAAGAGGGCCATGCTCCAACGCCTGTGCTATCCAGGCTTTAGCATGTTGCTTCCAGAGGCATTCTCGTCTGGGACCTTTGTGACGCTATACGTTTGAATCCACAACATTGGTGAAAGTTAAAAAAGGGCCAGTTGTATGAAACAAACACAGTGAGGTGCTGCTGGGAGTTGAACCCAGGATCTCCTGTTTACAAGACAGGCGCTTTCAACCAGCTAAGCCACAGCACCTCTGGATCTGCAATAGTTGATTCAACTACTTGAAGCCTCTCAGAGTGACGGATAGGTCCCCATAATGTAAACACGCCCAACGTGGGGCTCGAACCCACGACCCTGAGATTAAGAGTCTCATGCTCTACCGACTGAGCTAGCCGGGCTTACTGCTACTCAATCAGAGGCATTCTCGTCGGGGACCTTTGTGACCGTCATCGTTTCAAACGCTTGGCCTGTGTCCAGAAGGCTGACATTTTGTCCAGATACAGTTTCAAATGAATGTTTCAAATTTGCTGGGTGTATAGTCTACAAACAAAGAGTGGCATGCTGCAACGCCTGAGCTATTCAGGCTTTAGCATGTTGCTTCCAGAGGCGTTCTCGTCTGGGACCTTTGTGACGCTATACGTTTGAATCCACAACATTGGTGAAAGTAAAAAATGGGCCAGTTGTATGAAACAAACACAGTGAGGTGCTGCTGGGAGTTGAACCCAGGATCTCCTGTTTACAAGACAGGCGCTTTCAACCAGCTAAGCCACAGCACCTCTGGATCTGCAATAGTTGATTCAACTACTTGAAGCCTCTCAGAGTGACGGATAGACCTCCATAATGTAAACACGCCCAACGTGGGGCTCGAACCCACGACCCTGAGATTAAGAGTCTCATGCTCTACCGACTGAGCTAGCCGGGCTTACTGCTACGCAACCAGAGGCATTCTCGTCGGGGACCTTTGTGACCGTCATCGTTTCAAACGCTTGGCCTGTGTCCAGAAGGCTGACATTTTGTTCAGATACAGTTTCAAATGAATGTTTCAAATTTGCTGGGTGTATAGTCTACAAACAAAGAGTTGCATGCTCCAAAGCCTGAGCTATCCAGGCTTAGCATGTTGCTTCCAGAGGCATTCTCGTCTGGGACCTTTGTGACGCTATACGTTTGAATGCACAACATTGGTGAAAGTTAAATATGGGCCAGTTGTATGAAACAAACACAGTGAGGTGTTGCTGGGAGTTGAACCCAGGATCTCCTGTTTACAAGACAGGCGCTTTCAATCAGCAAAGCCACAGCACCTCTGGATCTGCAATAGTTGATTCAACTACTTGAAGCCTCTCAGAGTGACGGATAGGCCTCCATAATGTAAACACGCCCAACATGGGGCTCGAACCCACGACCCTGAGATTAAGAGTCTCATGCTCTACCGACTGAGCTAGCCGGGCTTACTGCTACTCAATCAGAGGCATTCTCGTCGGGGACCTTTGTGACCGTCATCGTTTCAAAAAGTTGGCCTGTGTCCAGAAGGCTGACATTTTGTAAAATACAGTTTCAAATGAACGTTTCAAAATTGCTGGGTGTATAGTCTACAAACAAAGAGTTGCATGCTCCAAAGCCTGAGCTATCCAGGCTTAGCATGTTGCTTCCAGAGGCGTTCTCGTCTGGGACCTTTTGTGACGATAAACGTTTGAATCCACAACATTGGTGAAAGTAAAAAATGGGCCAGTTGTATGAAACAAACACAGTGAGGTGCTGCTGGGAGTTGAACCCAGGATCTCCTGTTTACAAGACAGGCGCTTTCAACCAGCTAAGCCACAGCACCTCTGGATCTGCAATAGTTGATTCAACTACTTGAAGCCTCTCAGAGTGACGGATAGACCTCCATAATGTAAACACGCCCAACGTGGGGCTCGAACCCACGACCCTGAGATTAAGAGTCTCATGCTCTACCGACTGAGCTAGCCGGGCTTACTGCTAGTCAATCAGAGGCATTCTCGTCGGGGACCTTTGTGACCGTCATCGTTTCAAACGCTTGGCCTGTGTCCAGAAGGCTGACATTTTGTCCAGATACAGTTTCAAATGAACGTTTCAAATTTGCTGGGTGTATAGTCTACAAACAAAGAGTGCCATGCTCCAACGCCTGAGCTATCCAGGCTTTAGCATGTTGCTTCCAGAGGCATTCTCGTCTGGGACCTTTGTGACGCTATACGTTTGAATCCACAACATTGGTGAAAGTTAAAAAGGGGCCAGTTGTATGAAACAAACACAGTGAGGTGCTGCTGGGAGTTGAACCCAGGATCTCCTGTTTACAAGACAGGCGCTTTCAACCAGCTAAGCCACAGCACCTCTGGATCTGCAATAGTTGATTCAACTACTTGAAGCCTCTCAGAGTGACGGATAGACCTCCATAATGCAAACACGCCCAACGTGGGGCTCGAACCCACGACCCTGAGATTAAGAGTCTCATGCTCTACCGACTGAGCTAGCCGGGCTTACTGCTACTCAATCAGAGGCATTCTCGTCGGGGACCTTTGTGACCGTCATCGTTTCAAAAAGTTGGCCTGTGTCCAGAAGGCTGACATTTTGTTCAGATACAGTTTCAAATGAATGTTTCAAATTTGCTGGGTGTATAGTCTACAAACAAAGAGTTGCATGCTCCAAAGCCTGAGCTATCCAGGCTTAGCATGTTGCTTCCAGAGGCATTCTCGTCTGGGACCTTTGTGACGCTATACGTTTGAATGCACAACATTGGTGAAAGTTAAATATGGGCCAGTTGTATGAAACAAACACAGTGAGGTGTTGCTGGGAGTTGAACCCAGGATCTCCTGTTTACAAGACAGGCGCTTTCAATCAGCAAAGCCACAGCACCTCTGGATCTGCAATAGTTGATTCAACTACTTGAAGCCTCTCAGAGTGACGGATAGGCCTCCATAATGTAAACACGCCCAACATGGGGCTCGAACCCACGACCCTGAGATTAAGAGTCTCATGCTCTACCGACTGAGCTAGCCGGGCTTACTGCTACTCAATCAGAGGCATTCTCGTCGGGGACCTTTGTGACCGTCATCGTTTCAAAAAGTTGGCCTGTGTCCAGAAGGCTGACATTTTGTCCAGATACAGTTTCAAATGAACGTTTCAAAATTGCTGGGTGTATAGTCTACAAACAAAGAGTTGCATGCTCCAAAGCCTGAGCTATCCAGGCTTAGCATGTTGCTTCCAGAGGCGTTCTCGTCTGGGACCTTTTGTGACGGTAAACGTTTGAATCCACAACATTGGTGAAAGTAAAAAATGGGCCAGTTGTATGAAACAAACACAGTGAGGTGCTGCTGGGAGTTGAACCCAGGATCTCCTGTTTACAAGACAGGCGCTTTCAACCAGCTCAGCCACAGCACCTCTGGATCTGCAATAGTTGATTCAACTACTTGAAGCCTCTCAGAGTGACGGATAGGTCCCCATAATGTAAACACGCCCAACATGGGGCTCGAACCCACGACCCTGAGATTAAGAGTCTCATGCTCTACCGACTGAGCTAGCCGGGCTTACTGCTACTCAATCAGAGGCATTCTCGTCGGGGACCTTTGTGACCGTCATCGTTTCAAAAAGTTGGCCTGTGTCCAGAAGGCTGACATTTTGTCCAGATACAGTTTCAAATGAATGTTTCAAATTTGCTGGGTGTATAGTCTACAAACAAAGAGTGGCATGCTCCAACGCCTGAGCTATTCAGGCTTTAGCATGTTGCTTCCAGAGGCATTCTCGACAGGGACCTTTGTGACGCTATACGTTTGAATCCACAACATTGGTGAAAGTAAAAAATGGGCCAGTTGTATGAAACAAACACAGTGAGGTGCTGCTGGGAGTTGAACCCAGGATCTCCTGTTTACAAGACAGGCGCTTTCAACCAGCTAAGCCACAGCACCTCTGGATCTGCAATAGTTGATTCAACTACTTGAAGCCTCTCAGAGTGACGGATAGACCTCCATAATGTAAACACGCCCAACGTGGGGCTCGAACCCACGACCCTGAGATTAAGAGTCTCATGCTCTACCGACTGAGCTAGCCGGGCTTACTGCTACGCAACCAGAGGCATTCTCGTCGGGGACCTTTGTGACCGTCATCGTTTCAAACGCTTGGCCTGTGTCCAGAAGGCTGACATTTTGTCCAGATACAGTTTCAAATAAATGTTTCAAATTTGCTGGGTGTATAGTCTACAAACAAAGAGTTGCATGCTCCAAAGCCTGAGCTATCCAGGCTTAGCATGTTGCTTCCAGAGGCGTTCTCGTCTGGGACCTTTGTGACGCTATACGTTTGAATGCACAACATTGGTGAAAGTTAAATATGGGCCAGTTGTATGAAACAAACACAGTGAGGTGTTGCTGGGAGTTGAACCCAGGATCTCCTGTTTACAAGACAGGCGCTTTCAATCAGCAAAGCCACAGCACCTCTGGATCTGCAATAGTTGATTCAACTACTTGAAGCCTCTCAGAGTGACGGATAGGCCTCCATAATGTAAACACGCCCAACATGGGGCTCGAACCCACGACCCTGAGATTAAGAGTCTCATGCTCTACCGACTGAGCTAGCCGGGCTTACTGCTACGCAACCAGAGGCATTCTCGTCGGGGACCTTTGTGACCGTCATCGTTTCAAACGCTTGGCCTGTGTCCAGAAGGCTGACATTTTGTCCAGATACAGTTTCAAATGAATGTTTCAAATTTGCTGGGTGTATAATCTACAAACAAAGAGGGCCATGCTCCAACGCCTGTGCTATCCAGGCTTAGCATGTTGCTTCCAGAGGCGTTCTCGTCTGGGACCTTTGTGACGCTATACGTTTGAATGCACAACATTGGTGAAAGTTAAAAAAGGGCCAGTTGTATGAAACAAACACAGTGAGGTGCTGCTGGGAGTTGAACCCAGGATCTCCTGTTTACAAGACAGGCGCTTTCAACCAGCTAAGCCACAGCACCTCTGGATCTGCAATAGTTGATTCAACTACTTGAAGCCTCTCAGAGTGACGGATAGACCTCCATAATGTAAACACGCCCAACGTGGGGCTCGAACCCACGACCCTGAGATTAAGAGTCTCATGCTCTACCGACTGAGCTAGCCGGGCTTACTGCTACGCAACCAGAGGCATTCTCGTCGGGGACCTTTGTGACCGTCATCGTTTCAAACGCTTGGCCTGTGTCCAGAAGGCTGACATTTTGTTCAGATACAGTTTCAAATGAATGTTTCAAATTTGCTGGGTGTATAGTCTACAAACAAAGAGTTGCATGCTCCAAAGCCTGAGCTATCCAGGCTTAGCATGTTGCTTCCAGAGGCATTCTCGTCTGGGACCTTTGTGACGCTATACGTTTGAATGCACAACATTGGTGAAAGTTAAATATGGGCCAGTTGTATGAAACAAACACAGTGAGGTGTTGCTGGGAGTTGAACCCAGGATCTCCTGTTTACAAGACAGGCGCTTTCAATCAGCAAAGCCACAGCACCTCTGGATCTGCAATAGTTGATTCAACTACTTGAAGCCTCTCAGAGTGACGGATAGGCCTCCATAATGTAAACACGCCCAACATGGGGCTCGAACCCACGACCCTGAGATTAAGAGTCTCATGCTCTACCGACTGAGCTAGCCGGGCTTACTGCTACTCAATCAGAGGCATTCTCGTCGGGGACCTTTGTGACCGTCATCGTTTCAAAAAGTTGGCCTGTGTCCAGAAGGCTGACATTTTGTAAAATACAGTTTCAAATGAACGTTTCAAAATTGCTGGGTGTATAGTCTACAAACAAAGAGTTGCATGCTCCAAAGCCTGAGCTATCCAGGCTTAGCATGTTGCTTCCAGAGGCGTTCTCGTCTGGGACCTTTTGTGACGGTAAACGTTTGAATCCACAACATTGGTGAAAGTAAAAAATGGGCCAGTTGTATGAAACAAACACAGTGAGGTGCTGCTGGGAGTTGAACCCAGGATCTCCTGTTTACAAGACAGGCGCTTTCAACCAGCTAAGCCACAGCACCTCTGGATCTGCAATAGTTGATTCAACTACTTGAAGCCTCTCAGAGTGACGGATAGACCTCCATAATGTAAACACGCCCAACGTGGGGCTCGAACCCACGACCCTGAGATTAAGAGTCTCATGCTCTACCGACTGAGCTAGCCGGGCTTACTGCTAGTCAATCAGAGGCATTCTCGTCGGGGACCTTTGTGACCGTCATCGTTTCAAACGCTTGGCCTGTGTCCAGAAGGCTGACATTTTGTCCAGATACAGTTTCAAATGAACGTTTCAAATTTGCTGGGTGTATAGTCTACAAACAAAGAGTGCCATGCTCCAACGCCTGAGCTATCCAGGCTTTAGCATGTTGCTTCCAGAGGCATTCTCGTCTGGGACCTTTGTGACGCTATACGTTTGAATCCACAACATTGGTGAAAGTTAAAAAGGGGCCAGTTGTATGAAACAAACACAGTGAGGTGCTGCTGGGAGTTGAACCCAGGATCTCCTGTTTACAAGACAGGCGCTTTCAACCAGCTAAGCCACAGCACCTCTGGATCTGCAATAGTTGATTCAACTACTTGAAGCCTCTCAGAGTGACGGATAGACCTCCATAATGCAAACACGCCCAACGTGGGGCTCGAACCCACGACCCTGAGATTAAGAGTCTCATGCTCTACCGACTGAGCTAGCCGGGCTTACTGCTACTCAATCAGAGGCATTCTCGTCGGGGACCTTTGTGACCGTCATCGTTTCAAAAAGTTGGCCTGTGTCCAGAAGGCTGACATTTTGTTCAGATACAGTTTCAAATGAATGTTTCAAATTTGCTGGGTGTATAGTCTACAAACAAAGAGTTGCATGCTCCAAAGCCTGAGCTATCCAGGCTTAGCATGTTGCTTCCAGAGGCATTCTCGTCTGGGACCTTTGTGACGCTATACGTTTGAATGCACAACATTGGTGAAAGTTAAATATGGGCCAGTTGTATGAAACAAACACAGTGAGGTGTTGCTGGGAGTTGAACCCAGGATCTCCTGTTTACAAGACAGGCGCTTTCAATCAGCAAAGCCACAGCACCTCTGGATCTGCAATAGTTGATTCAACTACTTGAAGCCTCTCAGAGTGACGGATAGGCCTCCATAATGTAAACACGCCCAACATGGGGCTCGAACCCACGACCCTGAGATTAAGAGTCTCATGCTCTACCGACTGAGCTAGCCGGGCTTACTGCTACGCAACCAGAGGCATTCTCGTCGGGGAACTTTGTGACCGTCATCGTTTCAAACGCTTGGCCTGTGTCCAGAAGGCTGACATTTTGTCCAGATACAGTTTCAAATGAATGTTTCAAATTTGCTGGGTGTATAATCTACAAACAAAGAGGGCCATGCTCCAACGCCTGTGCTATCCAGGCTTTAGCATGTTGCTTCCAGAGGCATTCTCGTCTGGGACCTTTGTGACGCTATACGTTTGAATCCACAACATTGGTGAAAGTTAAAAAAGGGCCAGTTGTATGAAACAAACACAGTGAGGTGCTGCTGGGAGTTGAACCCAGGATCTCCTGTTTACAAGACAGGCGCTTTCAACCAGCTAAGCCACAGCACCTCTGGATCTGCAATAGTTGATTCAACTACTTGAAGCCTCTCAGAGTGACGGATAGGTCCCCATAATGTAAACACGCCCAACGTGGGGCTCGAACCCACGACCCTGAGATTAAGAGTCTCATGCTCTACCGACTGAGCTAGCCGGGCTTACTGCTACGCGACCAGAGGCATTCTCGTCGGGGACCTTTGTGACCGTCATCGTTTCAAATGCTTGGCCGGTGTCCAGAAGGCTGACAATTTGTCCAGATACAGTTTCAAATGAACGTTTCAAAATTGCTGGGTGTATAGTCTACAAACAAAGAGTTGCATGCTCCAAAGCCTGAGCTATCCAGGCTTAGCATGTTGCTTCCAGAGGCGTTCTCGTCTGGGACCTTTTGTGACGGTAAACTTTTGAATCCACAACATTGGTGAAAGTAAAAAATGGGCCAGTTGTATGAAACAAACACAGTGAGGTGCTGCTGGGAGTTGAACCCAGGATCTCCTGTTTACAAGACAGGCACTTTCAAACAGCTAAGCCACAGCACCTCTGGATCTGCAATAGTTGATTCAACTACTTGAAGCCTCTCAGAGTGACGGATAGACCTCCATAATGTAAACACGCCCAACGTGGGGCTCGAACCCACGACCCTGAGATTAAGAGTCTCATTCTCTACCGACTGAGCTAGCCGGGCTTACTGCTACTCAATCAGAGGCATTCTCGTCGGGGACCTTTGTGACCGTCATCGTTTCAAAAAGTTGGCCTGTGTCCAGAAGGCTGACATTTTGTCCAGATACAGTTTCAAATGAATGTTTCAAATTTGCTGGGTGTATAGTCTACAAACAAAGAGTGGCATGCTCCAACGCCTGAGCTATTCAGGCTTTAGCATGTTGCTTCCAGAGGCATTCTCGTCTGGGACCTTTGTGACGCTATACGTTTGAATCCACAACATTGGTGAAAGTAAAAAATGGGCCAGTTGTATGAAACAAACACAGTGAGGTGCTGCTGGGAGTTGAACCCAGGATCTCCTGTTTACAAGACAGGCGCTTTCAACCAGCTAAGCCACAGCACCTCTGGATCTGCAATAGTTGATTCAACTACTTGAAGCCTCTCAGAGTGACGGATAGGTCCCCATAATGTAAACACGCCCAACGTGGGGCTCGAACCCACGACCCTGAGATTAAGAGTCTCATGCTCTACCGACTGAGCTAGCCGGGCTTACTGCTACGCCACCAGAGGCATTCTCGTCGGGGACCTTTGTGACCGTCATCGTTTCAAACGCTTGGCCGGTGTCCAGAAGGCTGACATTTTGTCCAGATACAGTTTCAAATAAAACGTTTCAAAATTGCTGGGTGTATAGTCTACAAACAAAGAGTTGCATGCTCCAAAGCCTGAGCTATCCAGGCTTAGCATGTTGCTTCCAGAGGCGTTCTCGTCTGGGACCTTTTGTGACGGTAAACGTTTGAATCCACAACATTGGTGAAAGTAAAAAATGGGCCAGTTGTATGAAACAAACACAGTGAGGTGCTGCTGGGAGTTGAACCCAGGATCTCCTGTTTACAAGACAGGCGCTTTCAACCAGCTAAGCCACAGCACCTCTGGATCTGCAATAGTTGATTCAACTACTTGAAGCCTCTCAGAGTGACGGATAGGTCCCCATAATGTAAACACGCCCAACGTGGGGCTCGAACCCACGACCCTGAGATTAAGAGTCTCATGCTCTACCGACTGAGCTAGCCGGGCTTACTGCTACTCAATCAGAGGCATTCTCGTCGGGGACCTTTGTGACCGTCATCGTTTCAAACGCTTGGCCGGTGTCCAGAAGGCTGACATTTTGTCCAGATACAGTTTCAAATAAAACGTTTCAAAATTGCTGGGTGTATAGTCTACAAACAAAGAGTTGCATGCTCCAAAGCCTGAGCTATCCAGGCTTAGCATGTTGCTTCCAGAGGCGTTCTCGTCTGGGACCTTTTGTGACGGTAAACGTTTGAATCCACAACATTGGTGAAAGTAAAAAATGGGCCAGTTGTATGAAACAAACACAGTGAGGTGCTGCTGGGAGTTGAACCCAGGATCTCCTGTTTACAAGACAGGCGCTTTCAACCAGCTAAGCCACAGCACCTCTGGATCTGCAATAGTTGATTCAACTACTTGAAGCCTCTCAGAGTGACGGATAGGTCCCCATAATGTAAACACGCCCAACGTGGGGCTCGAACCCACGACCCTGAGATTAAGAGTCTCATGCTCTACCGACTGAGCTAGCCGGGCTTACTGCTACTCAATCAGAGGCATTCTCGTCGGGGACCTTTGTGACCGTCATCGTTTCAAAAAGTTGGCCTGTGTCCAGAAGGCTGACATTTTGTCCAGATACAGTTTCAAATGAATGTTTCAAATTTGCTGGGTGTATAGTCTACAAACAAAGAGTGGCATGCTCCAACGCCTGAGCTATTCAGGCTTTAGCATGTTGCTTCCAGAGGCATTCTCGTCTGGGACCTTTGTGACGCTATACGTTTGAATCCACAACATTGGTGAAAGTAAAAAATGGGCCAGTTGTATGAAACAAACACAGTGAGGTGCTGCTGGGAGTTGAACCCAGGATCTCCTGTTTACAAGACAGGCGCTTTCAACCAGCTAAGCCACAGCACCTCTGGATCTGCAATAGTTGATTCAACTACTTGAAGCCTCTCAGAGTGACGGATAGACCTCCATAATGTAAACACGCCCAACGTGGGGCTCGAACCCACGACCCTGAGATTAAGAGTCTCATGCTCTACCGACTGAGCTAGCCGGGCTTACTGCTACGCAACCAGAGGCATTCTCGTCGGGGACCTTTGTGACCGTCATCGTTTCAAACGCTTGGCCTGTGTCCAGAAGGCTGACATTTTGTCCAGATACAGTTTCAAATAAATGTTTCAAATTTGCTGGGTGTATAGTCTACAAACAAAGAGTTGCATGCTCCAAAGCCTGAGCTATCCAGGCTTAGCATGTTGCTTCCAGAGGCGTTCTCGTCTGGGACCTTTGTGACGCTATACGTTTGAATGCACAACATTGGTGAAAGTTAAATATGGGCCAGTTGTATGAAACAAACACAGTGAGGTGTTGCTGGGAGTTGAACCCAGGATCTCCTGTTTACAAGACAGGCGCTTTCAATCAGCAAAGCCACAGCACCTCTGGATCTGCAATAGTTGATTCAACTACTTGAAGCCTCTCAGAGTGACGGATAGGCCTCCATAATGTAAACACGCCCAACATGGGGCTCGAACCCACGACCCTGAGATTAAGAGTCTCATGCTCTACCGACTGAGCTAGCCGGGCTTACTGCTACGCAACCAGAGGCATTCTCGTCGGGGACCTTTGTGACCGTCATCGTTTCAAACGCTTGGCCTGTGTCCAGAAGGCTGACATTTTGTCCAGATACAGTTTCAAATGAATGTTTCAAATTTGCTGGGTGTATAATCTACAAACAAAGAGGGCCATGCTCCAACGCCTGAGCTATCCAGGCTTTAGCATGTTGCTTCCAGAGGCATTCTCGTCTGGGACCTTTGTGACGCTATACGTTTGAATCCACAACATTGGTGAAAGTAAAAAATGGGCCAGTTGTATGAAACAAACACAGTGAGGTGCTGCTGGGAGTTGAACCCAGGATCTCCTGTTTACAAGACAGGCGCTTTCAACCAGCTAAGCCACAGCACCTCTGGATCTGCAATAGTTGATTCAACTACTTGAAGCCTCTCAGAGTGACGGATAGACCTCCATAATGTAAACACGCCCAACGTGGGGCTCGAACCCACGACCCTGAGATTAAGAGTCTCATGCTCTACCGACTGAGCTAGCCGGGCTTACTGCTACGCAACCAGAGGCATTCTCGTCGGGGACCTTTGTGACCGTCATCGTTTCAAACGCTTGGCCTGTGTCCAGAAGGCTGACATTTTGTCCAGATACAGTTTCAAATGAATGTTTCAAATTTGCTGGGTGTATAATCTACAAACAAAGAGGGCCATGCTCCAACGCCTGAGCTATCCAGGCTTTAGCATGTTGCTTCCAGAGGCATTCTCGTCTGGGACCTTTGTGACGCTATACGTTTGAATCCACAACATTGGTGAAAGTTAAAAAAGGGCCAGTTGTATGAAACAAACACAGTGAGGTGCTGCTGGGAGTTGAACCCAGGATCTCCTGTTTACAAGACAGGCGCTTTCAACCAGCTAAGCCACAGCACCTCTGGATCTGCAATAGTTGATTCAACTACTTGAAGCCTCTCAGAGTGACGGATAGGTCCCCATAATGTAAACACGCCCAACGTGGGGCTCGAACCCACGACCCTGAGATTAAGAGTCTCATGCTCTACCGACTGAGCTAGCCGGGCTTACTGCTACGCAACCAGAGGCATTCTCGTCGGGGACCTTTGTGACCGTCATCGTTTCAAACGCTTGGCCTGTGTCCAGAAGGCTGACATTTTGTCCAGATACAGTTTCAAATAAATGTTTCAAATTTGCTGGGTGTATAGTCTACAAACAAAGAGTTGCATGCTCCAAAGCCTGAGCTATCCAGGCTTAGCATGTTGCTTCCAGAGGCGTTCTCGTCTGGGACCTTTGTGACGCTATACGTTTGAATCCACAACATTGGTGAAAGTTAAATATGGGCCAGTTGTATGAAACAAACACAGTGAGGTGTTGCTGGGAGTTGAACCCAGGATCTCCTGTTTACAAGACAGGCGCTTTCAATCAGCAAAGCCACAGCACCTCTGGATCTGCAATAGTTGATTCAACTACTTGAAGCCTCTCAGAGTGACGGATAGGCCTCCATAATGTAAACACGCCCAACATGGGGCTCGAACCCACGACCCTGAGATTAAGAGTCTCATGCTCTACCGACTGAGCTAGCCGGGCTTACTGCTACGCAACCAGAGGCATTCTCGTCGGGGACCTTTGTGACCGTCATCGTTTCAAACGCTTGGCCTGTGTCCAGAAGGCTGACATTTTGTCCAGATACAGTTTCAAATGAATGTTTCAAATTTGCTGGGTGTATAATCTACAAACAAAGAGGGCCATGCTCCAACGCCTGAGCTATCCAGGCTTTAGCATGTTGCTTCCAGAGGCATTCTCGTCTGGGACCTTTGTGACGCTATACGTTTGAATCCACAACATTGGTGAAAGTTAAAAAAGGGCCAGTTGTATGAAACAAACACAGTGAGGTGCTGCTGGGAGTTGAACCCAGGATCTCCTGTTTACAAGACAGGCGCTTTCAACCAGCTAAGCCACAGCACCTCTGGATCTGCAATAGTTGATTCAACTACTTGAAGCCTCTCAGAGTGACGGATAGGTCCCCATAATGTAAACACGCCCAACGTGGGGCTCGAACCCACAACCCTGAGATTAAGAGTCTCATGCTCTACCGACTGAGCTAGCCGGGCTTACTGCTACTCAATCAGAGGCATTCTCGTCGGGGACCTTTGTGACCGTCATCGTTTCAAACGCTTGGCCTGTGTCCAGAAGGCTGACATTTTGTCCAGATACAGTTTAAAATGAATGTTTCAAATTTGCTGGGTGTATAGTCTACAAACAAAGAGTGCCATGCTCCAACGCCTGAGCTATCCAGGCTTTAGCATGTTGCTTCCAGAGGCATTCTCGTCTGGGACCTTTGTGACGCTATACGTTTGAATCCACAACATTGGTGAAAGTTAAAAATGGGCCAGTTGTATGAAACAAACACAGTGAGGTGCTGCTGGGAGTTGAACCCAGGATCTCCTGTTTACAAGACAGGCGCTTTCAACCAGCTAAGCCACAGCACCTCTGGATCTGCAATAGTTGATTCAACTACTTGAAGCCTCTCAGAGTGACGGATAGACCTCCATAATGTAAACACGCCCAACGTGGGGCTCGAACCCACGACCCTGAGATTAAGAGTCTCATGCTCTACCGACTGAGCTAGCCGGGCTTACTGCTACGCAACCAGAGGCATTCTCGTCGGGGACCTTTGTGACCGTCATCGTTTCAAACGCTTGGCCTGTGTCCAGAAGGCTGACATTTTGTCCAGATACAGTTTAAAATGAATGTTTCAAATTTGCTGGGTGTATAGTCTACAAACAAAGAGTTGCATGCTCCAAAGCCTGAGCTATCCAAGCTTAGCATGTTGCTTCCAGAGGCGTTCTCGTCTGGGACCTTTGTGACGCTATACGTTTGAATGCACAACATTGGTGAAAGTTAAATATGGGCCAGTTGTATGAAACAAACACAGTGAGGTGTTGCTGGGAGTTGAACCCAGGATCTCCTGTTTACAAGACAGGCGCTTTCAATCAGCAAAGCCACAGCACCTCTGGATCTGCAATAGTTGATTCAACTACTTGAAGCCTCTCAGAGTGACGGATAGGCCTCCATAATGTAAACACGCCCAACATGGGGCTCGAACCCACGACCCTGAGATTAAGAGTCTCATGCTCTACCGACTGAGCTAGCCGGGCTTACTGCTACTCAATCAGAGGCATTCTCGTCGGGGACCTTTGTGACCGTCATCGTTTCAAAAAGTTGGCCTGTGTCCAGAAGGCTGACATTTTGTCCAGATACAGTTTCAAATGAACGTTTCAAAATTGCTGGGTGTATAGTCTACAAACAAAGAGTTGCATGCTCCAAAGCCTGAGCTATCCAGGCTTAGCATGTTGCTTCCAGAGGCGTTCTCGTCTGGGACCTTTTGTGACGGTAAACGTTTGAATCCACAACATTGGTGAAAGTAAAAAATGGGCCAGTTGTATGAAACAAACACAGTGAGGTGCTGCTGGGAGTTGAACCCAGGATCTCCTGTTTACAAGACAGGCGCTTTCAACCAGCTAAGCCACAGCACCTCTGGATCTACAATAGTTGATTCAACTACTTGAAGCCTCTCAGAGTGACGGATAGGTCCCCATAATGTAAACACGCCCAACGTGGGGCTCGAACCCACGACCCTGAGATTAAGAGTCTCATGCTCTACCGACTGAGCTAGCCGGGCTTACTGCTACTCAATCAGAGGCATTCTCGTCGGGGACCTTTGTGACCGTCATCGTTTCAAACGCTTGGCCTGTGTCCAGAAGGCTGACATTTTGTCCAGATACAGTTTCAAATAAATGTTTCAAATTTGCTGGGTGTATAGTCTACAAACAAAGAGTTGCATGCTCCAAAGCCTGAGCTATCCAGGCTTAGCATGTTGCTTCCAGAGGCGTTCTCGTCTGGGACCTTTGTGACGCTATACGTTTGAATGCACAACATTGGTGAAAGTTAAATATGGGCCAGTTGTATGAAACAAACACAGTGAGGTGTTGCTGGGAGTTGAACCCAGGATCTCCTGTTTACAAGACAGGCGCTTTCAATCAGCAAAGCCACAGCACCTCTGGATCTGCAATAGTTGATTCAACTACTTGAAGCCTCTCAGAGTGACGGATAGGCCTCCTTAATGTAAACACGCCCAACATGGGGCTCGAACCCACGACCCTGAGATTAAGAGTCTCATGCTCTACCGACTGAGCTAGCCGGGCTTACTGCTACGCAACCAGAGGCATTCTCGTCGGGGACCTTTGTGACCGTCATCGTTTCAAACGCTTGGCCTGTGTCCAGAAGGCTGACATTTTGTCCAGATACAGTTTCAAATGAATGTTTCAAATTTGCTGGGTGTATAATCTACAAACAAAGAGGGCCATGCTCCAACGCCTGTGCTATCCAGGCTTTAGCATGTTGCTTCCAGAGGCATTCTCGTCTGGGACCTTTGTGACGCTATACGTTTGAATGCACAACATTGGTGAAAGTTAAATATGGGCCAGTTGTATGAAACAAACACAGTGAGGTGTTGCTGGGAGTTGAACCCAGGATCTCCTGTTTACAAGACAGGCGCTTTCAATCAGCAAAGCCACAGCACCTCTGGATCTGCAATAGTTGATTCAACTACTTGAAGCCTCTCAGAGTGACGGATAGGCCTCCTTAATGTAAACACGCCCAACATGGGGCTCGAACCCACGACCCTGAGATTAAGAGTCTCATGCTCTACCGACTGAGCTAGCCGGGCTTACTGCTACGCAACCAGAGGCATTCTCGTCGGGGACCTTTGTGACCGTCATCGTTTCAAACGCTTGGCCTGTGTCCAGAAGGCTGACATTTTGTCCAGATACAGTTTCAAATGAATGTTTCAAATTTGCTGGGTGTATAATCTACAAACAAAGAGGGCCATGCTCCAACGCCTGTGCTATCCAGGCTTTAGCATGTTGCTTCCAGAGGCGTTCTCGTCTGGGACCTTTGTGACGCTATACGTTTGAATGCACAACATTGGTGAAAGTTAAATATGGGCCAGTTGTATGAAACAAACACAGTGAGGTGTTGCTGGGAGTTGAACCCAGGATCTCCTGTTTACAAGACAGGCGCTTTCAATCAGCAAAGCCACAGCACCTCTGGATCTGCAATAGTTGATTCAACTACTTGAAGCCTCTCAGAGTGACGGATAGACCTCCATAATGTAAACACGCCCAACGTGGGGCTCGAACCCACGACCCTGAGATTAAGAGTCTCATGCTCTACCGACTGAGCTAGCCGGGCTTACTGCTACGCAACCAGAGGCATTCTCGTCGGGGACCTTTGTGACCGTCATCGTTTCAAAAAGTTGGCCTGTGTCCAGAAGGCTGACATTTTGTCCAGATACAGTTTCAAATGAATGTTTCAAATTTGCTGGGTGTATAGTCTACAAACAAAGAGTGGCATGCTCCAACGCCTGAGCTATTCAGGCTTTAGCATGTTGCTTCCAGAGGCATTCTCGTCTGGGACCTTTGTGACGCTATACGTTTGAATCCACAACATTGGTGAAAGTAAAAAATGGGCCAGTTGTATGAAACAAACACAGTGAGGTGCTGCTGGGAGTTGAACCCAGGATCTCCTGTTTACAAGACAGGCGCTTTCAACCAGCTAAGCCACAGCACCTCTGGATCTGCAATAGTTGATTCAACTACTTGAAGCCTCTCAGAGTGACGGATAGACCTCCATAATGTAAACACGCCCAACGTGGGGCTCGAACCCACGACCCTGAGATTAAGAGTCTCATGCTCTACCGACTGAGCTAGCCGGGCTTACTGCTACGCAACCAGAGGCATTCTCGTCGGGGACCTTTGTGACCGTCATCGTTTCAAACGCTTGGCCTGTGTCCAGAAGGCTGACATTTTGTCCAGATACAGTTTAAAATGAATGTTTCAAATTTGCTGGGTGTATAGTCTACAAACAAAGAGTTGCATGCTCCAAAGCCTGAGCTATCCAAGCTTAGCATGTTGCTTCCAGAGGCGTTCTCGTCTGGGACCTTTGTGACGCTATACGTTTGAATGCACAACATTGGTGAAAGTTAAATATGGGCCAGTTGTATGAAACAAACACAGTGAGGTGTTGCTGGGAGTTGAACCCAGGATCTCCTGTTTACAAGACAGGCGCTTTCAATCAGCAAAGCCACAGCACCTCTGGATCTGCAATAGTTGATTCAACTACTTGAAGCCTCTCAGAGTGACGGATAGGCCTCCATAATGTAAACACGCCCAACATGGGGCTCGAACCCACGACCCTGAGATTAAGAGTCTCATGCTCTACCGACTGAGCTAGCCGGGCTTACTGCTACTCAATCAGAGGCATTCTCGTCGGGGACCTTTGTGACCGTCATCGTTTCAAAAAGTTGGCCTGTGTCCAGAAGGCTGACATTTTGTCCAGATACAGTTTCAAATGAATGTTTCAAATTTGCTGGGTGTATAGTCTACAAACAAAGAGTTGCATGCTCCAAAGCCTGAGCTATCCAGGCTTAGCATGTTGCTTCCAGAGGCATTCTCGTCTGGGACCTTTGTGACGCTATACGTTTGAATCCACAACATTGGTGAAAGTTAAAAATGGGCCAGTTGTATGAAACAAACACAGTGAGGTGTTGCTGGGAGTTGAACCCAGGATCTCCTGTTTACAAGACAGGCGCTTTCAATCAGCAAAGCCACAGCACCTCTGGATCTGCAATAGTTGATTCAACTACTTGAAGCCTCTCAGAGTGACGGATAGGCCTCCATAATGTAAACACGCCCAACATGGGGCTCGAACCCACGACCCTGAGATTAAGAGTCTCATGCTCTACCGACTGAGCTAGCCGGGCTTACTGCTACTCAATCAGAGGCATTCTCGTCGGGGACCTTTGTGACCGTCATCGTTTCAAAAAGTTGGCCTGTGTCCAGAAGGCTGACATTTTGTCCAGATACAGTTTCAAATGAACGTTTCAAAATTGCTGGGTGTATAGTCTACAAACAAAGAGTTGCATGCTCCAAAGCCTGAGCTATCCAGGCTTAGCATGTTGCTTCCAGAGGCGTTCTCGTCTGGGACCTTTTGTGACGGTAAACGTTTGAATCCACAACATTGGTGAAAGTAAAAAATGGGCCAGTTGTATGAAACAAACACAGTGAGGTGCTGCTGGGAGTTGAACCCAGGATCTCCTGTTTACAAGACAGGCGCTTTCAACCAGCTAAGCCACAGCACCTCTGGATCTACAATAGTTGATTCAACTACTTGAAGCCTCTCAGAGTGACGGATAGGTCCCCATAATGTAAACACGCCCAACGTGGGGCTCGAACCCACGACCCTGAGATTAAGAGTCTCATGCTCTACCGACTGAGCTAGCCGGGCTTACTGCTACTCAATCAGAGGCATTCTCGTCGGGGACCTTTGTGACCGTCATCGTTTCAAAAAGTTGGCCTGTGTCCAGAAGGCTGACATTTTGTCCAGATACAGTTTCAAATGAATGTTTCAAATTTGCTGGGTGTATAGTCTACAAACAAAGAGTGGCATGCTCCAACGCCTGAGCTATTCAGGCTTTAGCATGTTGCTTCCAGAGGCATTCTCGTCTGGGACCTTTGTGACGCTATACGTTTGAATCCACAACATTGGTGAAAGTAAAAAATGGTCCAGTTGTATGAAACAAACACAGTGAGGTGCTGCTGGGAGTTGAACCCAGGATCTCCTGTTTACAAGACAGGCGCTTTCAACCAGCTAAGCCACAGCACCTCTGGATCTGCAATAGTTGATTCAACTACTTGAAGCCTCTCAGAGTGACGGATAGACCTCCATAATGTAAACACGCCCAACGTGGGGCTCGAACCCACGACCCTGAGATTAAGAGTCTCATGCTCTACCGACTGAGCTAGCCGGGCTTACTGCTACGCAACCAGAGGCATTCTCGTCGGGGACCTTTGTGACCGTCATCGTTTCAAACGCTTGGCCTGTGTCCAGAAGGCTGACATTTTGTCCAGATACAGTTTCAAATAAATGTTTCAAATTTGCTGGGTGTATAGTCTACAAACAAAGAGTTGCATGCTCCAAAGCCTGAGCTATCCAGGCTTAGCATGTTGCTTCCAGAGGCGTTCTCGTCTGGGACCTTTGTGACGCTATACGTTTGAATGCACAACATTGGTGAAAGTTAAATATGGGCCAGTTGTATGAAACAAACACAGTGAGGTGTTGCTGGGAGTTGAACCCAGGATCTCCTGTTTACAAGACAGGCGCTTTCAATCAGCAAAGCCACAGCACCTCTGGATCTGCAATAGTTGATTCAACTACTTGAAGCCTCTCAGAGTGACGGATAGGCCTCCTTAATGTAAACACGCCCAACATGGGGCTCGAACCCACGACCCTGAGATTAAGAGTCTCATGCTCTACCGACTGAGCTAGCCGGGCTTACTGCTACGCAACCAGAGGCATTCTCGTCGGGGACCTTTGTGACCGTCATCGTTTCAAACGCTTGGCCTGTGTCCAGAAGGCTGACATTTTGTCCAGATACAGTTTCAAATGAATGTTTCAAATTTGCTGGGTGTATAATCTACAAACAAAGAGGGCCATGCTCCAACGCCTGTGCTATCCAGGCTTTAGCATGTTGCTTCCAGAGGCATTCTCGTCTGGGACCTTTGTGACGCTATACGTTTGAATGCACAACATTGGTGAAAGTTAAATATGGGCCAGTTGTATGAAACAAACACAGTGAGGTGTTGCTGGGAGTTGAACCCAGGATCTCCTGTTTACAAGACAGGCGCTTTCAATCAGCAAAGCCACAGCACCTCTGGATCTGCAATAGTTGATTCAACTACTTGAAGCCTCTCAGAGTGACGGATAGGCCTCCTTAATGTAAACACGCCCAACATGGGGCTCGAACCCACGACCCTGAGATTAAGAGTCTCATGCTCTACCGACTGAGCTAGCCGGGCTTACTGCTACGCAACCAGAGGCATTCTCGTCGGGGACCTTTGTGACCGTCATCGTTTCAAACGCTTGGCCTGTGTCCAGAAGGCTGACATTTTGTCCAGATACAGTTTCAAATGAATGTTTCAAATTTGCTGGGTGTATAATCTACAAACAAAGAGGGCCATGCTCCAACGCCTGTGCTATCCAGGCTTTAGCATGTTGCTTCCAGAGGCATTCTCGTCTGGGACATTTGTGACGCTATACGTTTGAATCCACAACATTGGTGAAAGTTAAAAAAGGGCCAGTTGTATGAAACAAACACAGTGAGGTGCTGCTGGGAGTTGAACCCAGGATCTCCTGTTTACAAGACAGGCGCTTTCAACCAGCTAAGCCACAGCACCTCTGGATCTGCAATAGTTGATTCAACTACTTGAAGCCTCTCAGAGTGACGGATAGGTCCCCATAATGTAAACACGCCCAACGTGGGGCTCGAACCCACGACCCTGAGATTAAGAGTCTCATGCTCTACCGACTGAGCTAGCCGGGCTTACTGCTACGCGACCAGAGGCATTCTCGTCGGGGACCTTTGTGATCGTCATCGTTTCAAACGCTTGGCCGGTGTCCAGAAGGCTGACATTTTGTCCAGATACAGTTTCAAATGAACGTTTCAAAATTGCTGGGTGTATAGTCTACAAACAAAGAGTTGCATGCTCCAAAGCCTGAGCTATCCAGGCTTAGCATGTTGCTTCCAGAGGCGTTCTCATCTGGGACCTTTTGTGACGGTAAACGTTTGAATCCACAACATTGGTGAAAGTAAAAAATGGGCCAGTTGTATGAAACAAACACAGTGAGGTGCTGCTGGGAGTTGAACCCAGGATCTCCTGTTTACAAGACAGGCACTTTCAACCAGCTAAGCCACAGCACCTCTGGATCTGCAATAGTTGATTCAACTACTTGAAGCCTCTCAGAGTGACGGATAGACCTCCATAATGTAAACACGCCCAACGTGGGGCTCGAACCCACGACCCTGAGATTAAGAGTCTCATGCTCTACCGACTGAGCTAGCCGGGCTTACTGCTACGCAACCAGAGGCATTCTCGTCGGGGACCTTTGTGACCGTCATCGTTTCAAACGCTTGGCCTGTGTCCAGAAGGCTGACATTTTGTCCAGATACAGTTTCAAATAAATGTTTCAAATTTGCTGGGTGTATAGTCTACAAACAAAGAGTTGCATGCTCCAAAGCCTGAGCTATCCAGGCTTAGCATGTTGCTTCCAGAGGCGTTCTCGTCTGGGACCTTTGTGACGCTATACGTTTGAATGCACAACATTGGTGAAAGTTAAATATGGGCCAGTTGTATGAAACAAACACAGTGAGGTGTTGCTGGGAGTTGAACCCAGGATCTCCTGTTTACAAGACAGGCGCTTTCAATCAGCAAAGCCACAGCACCTCTGGATCTGCAATAGTTGATTCAACTACTTGAAGCCTCTCAGAGTGACGGATAGGCCTCCATAATGTAAACACGCCCAACATGGGGCTCGAACCCACGACCCTGAGATTAAGAGTCTCATGCTCTACCGACTGAGCTAGCCGGGCTTACTGCTACGCGACCAGAGGCATTCTCGTCGGGGACCTTTGTGACCGTCATCGTTTCAAACGCTTGGCCTGTGTCCAGAAGGCTGACATTTTGTCCAGATACAGTTTCAAATGAACGTTTCAAAATTGCTGGGTGTATAGTCTACAAACAAAGAGTTGCATGCTCCAAAGCCTGAGCTATCCAGGCTTAGCATGTTGCTTCCAGAGGCGTTCTCGTCTGGGACCTTTTGTGACGGTAAACGTTTGAATCCACAACATTGGTGAAAGTAAAAAATGGGCCAGTTGTATGAAACAAACACAGTGAGGTGCTGCTGGGAGTTGAACCCAGGATCTCCTGTTTACAAGACAGGCGCTTTCAACCAGCTAAGCCACAGCACCTCTGGATCTGCAATAGTTGATTCAACTACTTGAAGCCTCTCAGAGTGACGGATAGACCTCCATAATGTAAACACGCCCAACGTGGGGCTCGAACCCACGACCCTGAGATTAAGAGTCTCATGCTCTACCGACTGAGCTAGCCGGGCTTACTGCTACGCAACCAGAGGCATTCTCGTCGGGGACCTTTGTGACCGTCATCGTTTCAAACGCTTGGCCTGTGTCCAGAAGGCTGACATTTTGTCCAGATACAGTTTCAAATAAATGTTTCAAATTTGCTGGGTGTATAGTCTACAAACAAAGAGTTGCATGCTCCAAAGCCTGAGCTATCCAGGCTTAGCATGTTGCTTCCAGAGGCGTTCTCGTCTGGGACCTTTGTGACGCTATACGTTTGAATGCACAACATTGGTGAAAGTTAAATATGGGCCAGTTGTATGAAACAAACACAGTGAGGTGTTGCTGGGAGTTGAACCCAGGATCTCCTGTTTACAAGACAGGCGCTTTCAATCAGCAAAGCCACAGCACCTCTGGATCTGCAATAGTTGATTCAACTACTTGAAGCCTCTCAGAGTGACGGATAGGCCTCCATAATGTAAACACGCCCAACATGGGGCTCGAACCCACGACCCTGAGATTAAGAGTCTCATGCTCTACCGACTGAGCTAGCCGGGCTTACTGCTACGCGACCAGAGGCATTCTCGTCGGGGACCTTTGTGACCGTCATCGTTTCAAACGCTTGGCCTGTGTCCAGAAGGCTGACATTTTGTCCAGATACAGTTTCAAATGAACGTTTCAAAATTGCTGGGTGTATAGTCTACAAACAAAGAGTTGCATGCTCCAAAGCCTGAGCTATCCAGGCTTAGCATGTTGCTTCCAGAGGCGTTCTCGTCTGGGACCTTTTGTGACGGTAAACGTTTGAATCCACAACATTGGTGAAAGTAAAAAACGGGCCAGTTGTATGAAACAAACACAGTGAGGTGCTGCTGGGAGCTGAACCCAGGATCTCCTGTTTACAAGACAGGCGCTTTCAACCAGCTAAGCCACAGCACCTCTGGATCTGCAATAGTTGATTCAACTACTTGAAGCCTCTCAGAGTGACGGATAGACCTCCATAATGTAAACACGCCCAACGTGGGGCTCGAACCCACGACCCTGAGATTAAGAGTCTCATGCTCTACCGACTGAGCTAGCTGGGCTTACTGCTACTCAATCAGAGGCATTCTCGTCGGGGACCTTTGTGACCGTCATCGTTTCAAACGCTTGGCCTGTGTCCAGAAGGCTGACATTTTGTCCAGATACAGTTTCAAATGAACGTTTCAAATTTGCTGGGTGTATAGTCTACAAACAAAGAGTTGCATGCTCCAAAGCCTGAGCTATCCAGGCTTAGCATGTTGCTTCCAGAGGCGTTCTCGTCTGGGACCTTTGTGATGCTATACGTTTGAATGCACAACATTGGTGAAAGTTAAATATGGGCCAGTTGTATGAAACAAACACAGTGAGGTGTTGCTGGGAGTTGAACCCAGGATCTCCTGTTTACAAGACAGGCGCTTTCAATCAGCAAAGCCACAGCACCTCTGGATCTGCAATAGTTGATTCAACTACTTGAAGCCTCTCAGAGTGACGGATAGGCCTCCATAATGTAAACACGCCCAACATGGGGCTCGAACCCACGACCCTGAGATTAAGAGTCTCATGCTCTACCGACTGAGCTAGCCGGGCTTACTGCTACTCAATCAGAGGCATTCTCGTCGGGGACCTTTGTGACCGTCATCGTTTCAAAAAGTTGGCCTGTGTCCAGAAGGCTGACATTTTGTCCAGATACAGTTTCAAATGAATGTTTCAAATTTGCTGGGTGTATAGTCTACAAACAAAGAGTTGCATTCTCCAAAGCCTGAGCTATCCAGGCTTAGCATGTTGCTTCCAGAGGCATTCTCGTCTGGGACCTTTGTGACGCTATACGTTTGAATCCACAACATTGGTGAAAGTAAAAAATGGGCCAGTTGTATGAAACAAACACAGTGAGGTGCTGCTGGGAGTTGAACCCAGGATCTCCTGTTTACAAGACAGGCGCTTTCAACCAGCTAAGCCACAGCACCTCTGGATCTGCAATAGTTGATTCAACTACTTGAAGCCTCTCAGAGTGACGGATAGACCTCCATAATGGAAACACGCCCAACGTGGGGCTCGAACCCACGACCCTGAGATTAAGAGTCTCATGCTCTACCGACTGAGCTAGCCGGGTTTACTGCTACTCAATCAGAAGCATTCTCGTCGGGGACCTTTGTGACCGTCATCGTTTCAAACGCTTGGCCTGTGTCCAGAAGGCTGACATTTTGTCCAGATACAGTTTCAAATAAATGTTTCAAATTTGCTGGGTGTATAGTCTACAAACAAAGAGTTGCATGCTCCAAAGCCTGAGCTATCCAGGCTTAGCATGTTGCTTCCAGAGGCGTTCTCGTCTGGGACCTTTGTGACGCTATACGTTTGAATGCACAACATTGGTGAAAGTTAAATATGGGCCAGTTGTATGAAACAAACACAGTGAGGTGTTGCTGGGAGTTGAACCCAGGATCTCCTGTTTACAAGACAGGCGCTTTCAATCAGCAAAGCCACAGCACCTCTGGATCTGCAATAGTTGATTCAACTACTTGAAGCCTCTCAGAGTGACGGATAGGCCTCCATAATGTAAACACGCCCAACATGGGGCTCGAACCCACGACCCTGAGATTAAGAGTCTCATGCTCTACCGACTGAGCTAGCCGGGCTTACTGCTACTCAACCAGAGGCATTCTCGTCGGGGACCTTTGTGACCGTCATCGTTTCAAACGCTTGGCCTGTGTCCAGAAGGCTGACATTTTGTC